>NW_015971402.1:0-135625 GCF_000769745.1 Penicillium expansum
GGGGGGGGGGAAATATCTGTGAAAAAAAGACATCATGAAAGCCATTTAGAAAGACTAACCCAGGGACATCACAAGGCTGCAAACGCGGCTGACTATTCTTGTCTACAATGAATTGAGAGGAGCCTTTACACAAATTAGGTGATTGTATTCGACTGAATGAGCCCCAATACTGATTTGACCTCGTGAGTACATGGCGACCAAGTCGTCCTTTCGCTTTTGGTCGTTTTGTGATGCCTTGCCCTAATGAAGTCATTAGATGTAGCCGTAGAGGATGTTTTGAATGTGGTCCATCAGGCTACAATACAATATAAGAATAGGAACTGTGAAATCAATAGACCCTTACACCCTTAGAAGGAAGCATTTGCCCTGGAGCACATGTTACCACCACCAATCTTCTCTCACTAAAAAAGCAATCGACAACCACACAGGATTTCCCTTCCTCGCCTCTTCAACCTTCTTCTACCTCACCCTTTTCCTCCTGACCTTTCTACTCTTTACCCTTCTAGTCCTCACCCTTTTCCTTCTCTACTACTTCACTCAACGACTTCACCACGCTTTGAGCAAGCTTCAAACCCCAAGATTGAACAGAATTTTCCCAGTACTCGAGGCAGCTCGATGGGTTGCTTTGCCTGAAGGTTGGTGTCGCGCTCTCATTTGAAATTTCAGAATTCACACTAACAAACCTCAACAGATACTCGGCATCTACCCAAACGCAAGGTAGCCCGAGGACTTGATTGTTCTTTCATTTACCCATACTCACATCTACATCGACTTTGCCATTGCATCTGCTCTACCATACACCTCCCACATTGATTCGAGATGCCTCCGAATTCCCAGTCCGCATCCTCTGCTCTCCCTGATGAGGACGACAACGCCACTGTCTCTTCTGCGAACATGGAAAGTGAAGATGACAAAAGTTCACCTGATGTCCCATGGGTTTCCCGTCTCAGCGACTCGTTTGCTCTAAAATGTTCAATTTCCTCGAAACCAGTGCGCAGGGATCCATTTGGAACCCTTCCTTGGTACGCCCTAGATGTGGTTTTGTTCAATTTGCCCGACCTACCGACGTTGCACCAACTCACCCTGGCTTCGCCCGATGTTCGGGATTACCTCGACGACAAGATTGGCATTATGCCTAAGTTGGTGGAACACATCATCGAGCGGCGGGAGTATGAAACAAAATACATCAACGAGGAGGAATGCGACTACAGCCAGGAGGACGCCGATCGAGGTCTCAACGAGGATACCCGTATTTTCTTCCGAACTCTGGTCTATCTTTGGTGGAAGGAAGACTCCGTGGCTAAAGGGGTGCCTTCAGATGACAACCCACTGCCCGAGGACTTCAACAATCCGTTGGTCTACAACATCAACATTACCGTAGAGGGCTTCTATGAGCCAGAAAAGGTCGGCATCATTCGCCTCCCCGCATCAACCCCAAAACACATTCTCCGCCATCTCCTGAGCCTTGCGAGTCGCCTCCGGCGGGATGTACATGCCTTCTTCCACGAGACAATGGCTCTCTGCGCCTCCACCAAGATGCTGGAGCTCAAGAACAAAAAGGCGCACTGGCCAAACAACGGACCTCGGCCTCGCGGTATTCCGCATCCCACCTGTGGAACAAGATACCCTCTTTCTTGGATGGAGGAACAGCGGCTGATGCTTGCATTCCTCAAGCCGTACATTTTCTCGGTGCTGCGACGGGTGGTCTGTGAAAAGCGGCTGCTGAGGCCCCTTTCTTGTCTCCCAGACCCCCTTCCGGAACGAATGTACCCTGATACCCTGAAGAACCTAGAGCAGAATTCGTTGGCAGATTTCTGGTCGCCATACGCTAACTATGGCTGGATGAGAACAGAGTCAATGGAACAGATGGAGACTGTCCTTGGTTGGCTGGAAGAAGGAAAGGGATCTCACGCAATTCGACGCAAGAGAGCAACCAAGTTCACAACATGTTGCCCGACGTTTAACCCATGGACCACAACGCAATTTAAACGCAGCCGGAGCGACCTCCAACAGATCAGCCTTCCCGGGCCCTTTTGGGCACAACAATGCGAAGTTGTACCGCAGTCGGATGTGCAAGCCGCCGGTTTCCGCGGAGAGTTCCAGAGGTTTGGAGTCAGCTTTTGGGATATGGAACGAATGGAGTACCTAGGGTTCGCAACTAAACGTATGCACCTGGGGCGGTACCCGGAGCAGCTAGAGCTCGCTTTCCGGTGGTCTTCGATGCTACTGGCGTACAACAAAAAGGCGCCTCATTGGGCCCGAACGAAGAAGGACCAGCCGAAGAAGGGACTCAAGTTCCGTAGCAAAACACAGGCTATTCCGTTGAGCAAAAAAGTCTGATTGACTCGCCTTTGTTGACACCGGAGCATCGTGGGTTCACCGATGGACCCCGAAGCAAGATTCACATTTTTTGATTTACACAAATTACAATTCTCGTTTTATGCATTTGGCGATTGAGTGAAAGGAGGAAACGAAAACAGAAAATCAAAAAAAAAAAAAACACATCCTTCAGGGGATGTCTCCGCCGTGATGGAACGGACGGAACATCCGCTTTTTTTCGATTACGCAAGGTACATTTCTCGATTTACGCATTTGGTTGTTGATGAAAAAGGAAAAGCACAAAAAGAAACCACACATCCTCGAGGGGATGTCTCTGCCGTCAGGGAACGGAAGCAATTTTTTCGATTTACACATTTGGTTGTTGAGGGACAGGGGCAAAACACCTAAAACACCAAAAAAATCACACATCCTTTATCGAGTGTCTCTGCCGCGAGGGAACGGCTGCTTTGGTGACTACGCAGGAAAAGAAAATACAAAAAAAAGCTGTTGAGTACCTTCATTGATCGCCCTCGTAATTCAAAAGAGACGTAGAGTTGCCAGCAGCGATTTTAGCTTCGTTCTGTAGCTTTTATATCGGGACCTGGCATTTTCATCGGCTCTCTACTAACCCACTGACTGCACCATGTTTAGGTCCAAAACATGTTCTATTGAACTTCTTACATCTAGACCAGCCCAAAAGGCAGAACCCAAAGAGTTTTGATTAAGCTGATACTAATCCATGGATGTTGATAGGCACTTCGATCCACACAGATTGTGCAAGTCAGTTGACACCCGCGAGCAATGAATGAAGCAGGCAAGCTATTCGATTATGATAACCGGATCATCAGGTTCAGTCGAGGCTTCATTCCCAGGAGCAACATGTATGCCATGGGTGGTTTTCATATGTTGGTGCAGGTTCCACTTTCGCGAGAACCCATTCGTATGTCGAGTGCATGCCCTGAAAGGGCAGACAATATCCACTTTCCGATGAGCACCCTTTCCAGCGGCTGGTTTAGCCGTCTTTGGCTCCTGTTCCACGGCTTCTTCTGTGTCCTGTACAGTAGGTTCTGGCACTGGTTCTGGTAGCTCCTCTGGGGCTGGGGACGGGGATGAGGAGGGAGGAACGATTCGAGGAGTCTTGTGTATCTTCGAGCTTCGCCGGCTTGTTGTCTTCGGTTTAGATTTAGGGATCTTCGCTTTAGACTTAGATAACACCGCTTTAGCTTTGGGTGTCTTCTTCGCCGTGGGCCGGGGTTCAAGCTCAGGTATGATAAGCCGGCTGCGACTTGTTCGGGGATTTGGCGGAAGGATTGGCTGAGGACTCAGCGGCGCCGAGTCGATCTCACTCTCGCTGTCGGTGTAGGCATATTCTTCTTCAGCACCTGTCTTGCTCCTCTTTTTTACCCTGCCTTCCGGCATTCTTCTAAATTCCATGTCTTCGCCGAAAAGATCGGCGCATCGCTTTGATGCGCGCAGTACTGCGGGAGTGGGCAGGCCCATCATTGATGCAAGTCCTATGACTTCACTCCAGTCTCGCAGTTTGAATCGGTCCTTGGCGTGTTGATTGATATCTTGACCAGCAGAGGAGTCGCGAGATTGCGCTCGGGTTTGGGAAACTTCTGGTAAGTTCCCATCTTCCCTGTCCGGTCCAATGGACATGCGTGCACTGTTGGAACGACGTGACAAGCCCCGCTCCTGAGACTCCTGTCGAGCACTTCTCCGACCACGCGATCGACTTCTGCTCCTGCGATTAGGGCTCTCGAGAGTCTCATGGTCTTCTTCGTCCGAATCACTCCATTGCTCGTCACCAGAGTCTTCCTCGAATTTGCGACCCTTCGTGGCGCAATGGAGCCCGTATAGCAGACTGTCTACTTGTGAGATCACATTGCGGGCCAGTGGTCGTAATTGGCGCAGTGATTTCTCGTCATCAAGCAGGGCTATTGGTCGCAGGATTCTAGTATCGACTGGCACTTCTTCATCTTCCTCCTCCTTTTTCCCCAATTCATCGTCCATCAGCTCATCCCCGTCGTCCAACTTATCCCGGGGATTATCTGCGATTTCTTCAAAATCCAACTCTCGGGCTTGGAAGGTCTCCTTGGAAGTCTTCAATATGAACGCTGTAATGCATTCCTCCAATTCCGCACTGGGTCGGGGATCAGGTTCCATTTGGAAAATATCAGGGGCATCCGCTCTCCTCTGGATAATCTCACTGGAGCGGGGAACTGTGGACGCATGAACAGGCCATGCAGCCCATCGCTTGTTCACACGCAGTGGCGCTTTGTCAATGACCCCAGGGTTCTTCCGGGCAGTGTCCCGCGCTCGCCTGCGAATCACGTGGGCGTTGTAAAGGTGAGCTGCCAAATCTCTGGTTCGGTGGGTAATCATTGCATTATAGGCTCCAATATCGTCGGCGTTATAGTTCCTCCACGAATTGGCGTGCCCTTCAAATAGATTGGGACGCTCAACCCCAGGTGGCAGGTCAAGACCTCGGTCGACTACGTAGTAAATTGGCTCAGGCTGAGACTCCTGGAGTTCGTTTGAGCGTATGCGACTTCTGCCACGATTATTGCCCTCATAGCTTCCGTCATCAGAGTCATCCCGGAAAGGCAATGGCTGCCCTCGCATTACTGTGTCAAATTCATGTTCGTTTTGGTCTAGTTCTTCATCCATGGGCTCTGTTTCAGAGAATGGCTCTAGGGAGGCATCTTGCTTCATGGGGCCTCCAAAAAGAGAACTTCTTGGCGGTTCTCCCTGAGAAGAAGGTTGCAAGACATCACTGCTTGGGCCGCCAAATAATGATTGGCGTGGCTGTGCAGATTGCGGTGGAGGAAGATCCGGCCAGGGAACCTGGCTTCCATATAAAGATGACATGCCGGAAAGAAGTCTTTTCTCTTGCCGTTGTATGGACGAAAGGTTCACCTGCAGTGCCTAGATATCACATGGATGCGGATTTTTATTGGAAAACACCCGACTTGAAGGCCAAGAGAACATTCGGTGTCAAAAAATCTTCGTAATCGGTACTTTTAATGATAAGTTTTGACTCTCCCCTCCGACAGTTTAGTTCTTACAGGGTGCTGAAGATGTCAAAAATTCCATGCGGGTGGATCATCGATGCGGTCACGTGACACATATACACGGAGTATGGACGCTAGTCCTAAAATGGCAATATATAAGTTTCTAACCTGTTCTCTTTTATTTCTATCACTATGATGGAATTTTAAGGAGCGTTCAAGGTTCAGTTTAGTTATTGAATTCAAATGGAGTTGTAAAATTACACGGGGCGAACACTGCTCAACTGAGGCTAGTGCAGTACTGTGGAAGACTTGAATACCATAGAGGGGCAAGCAGTGGCTAGCCTGGTTTGCGTCACAAATATACTAGCGATTCTGGGTGTTGTCATGGCAGCCTCGTCGTAAGTCCACGATGGCGTACTCGGATGTATTAAGCGACAAAGTGGCGAGCTGAATGCGCGCGATCTGACTTACCTAGGTCAACCATTGAATTGATGCTCATTTACGGTATTGCACTCATCCACTGAAGTATCAAAGCACGAGAATCAGCCCACTTATGAGCACATCTCCCCAACCAAACAAGCCCCTGTACCTGATGCTTTCCTCGGGGTTAGTTCCTCAGTGTGGTTTAGTGGTCCCCACAACTCTAACAATGGACCAATGAAATTTAGTTTATCGTCGTAACTTTAATCTATACTATTTTCTCAACGGAATTTAAACAGTTGAAATCAGAATTTTCATATATGCACGAGATATTGTAGGGAAACATGTGTCATCATCGTAAAGAAAGTAATGATAGTAATTTAATAGTAATATAGACTGGCGGCTCTATCTAGATACCCAAAACGAATGAAAGTGACAAAGTTGATTGTCAGAAAACAAAACGAAACCACCATGCTTTTACATTTTCAACCGGAATCTTAGAACCAATCATTAGGAAGAAAGAGCGGCATTGAGTCCTCCCATATGGAGTTAGTCAAAGCACGCTTATTGGATCCATCGGAATCCATGATCATGATCTGACCGTAGGGCTGGAAGGTGTGGTCGTACAGAGCGCACTCATACTGGAACCCGTACATTCCGGAGGACCACAAGATTTTTCCATCCTGACGCCAAACCGCGTGGGCATCGTTGGCGCCGCTGGAAGTCAGAATACGGAGATCAGTGCCGTCAGGGCGGATGGTGCAGACCTCATAGTTAGTCGGAGAAACCTTGCGGGTAAAGATTATAAATTCTCCGTCGGGCGAGAAAGAGGGGAGATTGTCCCAGCCGCTGGTGAGCTGGGTGATCTGTCTAGTCTCAATGTCGATAATGCGTAAACCGATATCAGTCTCGTCACCGTACTTAGCGGTGTCAGCACCCCACACGCGGTAGACGACCTTCTTGCCGTCGTGAGAGAAGCTAGGAAAGCCGGTATTTAGGTTCTTCGTTCCGTTAACCCAGAGACTGCTGGTGGTAAGGACCTCGGTATTACTGCCGTTTGCGGTGGAACGTAAAATCCAGCCTCCTCGCCAATCACGCGCTTCAAACCAGCCGCCCACTCCAAAGACAATCCATTCGCCATCTGGGGACCAGCTGGGACTGTAGGCCCCTCCCAGACCATCTTGAATCAGATCAGTGTCGAGTAGACTGGTATCATTAGGCTTGTAGAGTAAGGAGACATGCCTATCGTCTAGGTCAAACGTGGCAATGGAGGAGTTCCCAAGCTGCTTTTCAGTCAAAGCCACGCGGTCGTCCGACGAGAGTTGAGGGAACACATCAGTGAAGCGGTATTCCCAGTCGTTGTCCCAGCTGTAAAGTTCTTTAAAGAGCGGGCGGATAGACCAATCAACCTTCTCGTAAACAACGTACTTTCCGTCAGGAGACCACGAGGGAGAGCGGATGGTGGTATTGAAGTAGGTACCGTTTGTGAGGTACAAGCCCTCCTTATCACCGCCTTTCAGATGGTACCCAATGGTGGAGTTTGTCACGTATTGAGGAAAGGTCTTAACACCAGCCCCGCCAACCTCAATTCGACGGTCATCGCCATTGATCCCAACAGAGATAATTGCGGAGTTGGCATTTGCAACGGTCTCAGGCCGATGCGCATCCCACGTATTATTACGAGTCATCTCATAGAATATGAGGCGATTGCCATCAGGTGACCATTTGGGGGACCCAAGGCAGTGGCAAGTGCGATTGGCAACACGGCGAAGATCTGAGCCATCAGGGCGAATGATGTAAATGCCGAGCTCTTGGGTGTGCTCCCAGCCAGCGAGGCCGAGGTACGTAAGATTTCCGTGGCCATCCCATTTTGTGTTGCGGTCAGAGGAAAATGCAAGCCAATTTCCATCTGGCGACCAAGCTGGACGAAAATGACCGTGCATCATGTTCTCATCTGGCAGGTTAGCCGGGGTATCTGTGATATTCCACTCAGCACCGGTCTCCAGGTCCTTGACCCAAATATTTGCGATGTAATTGTTGGCTGTTGAAACATATGCTACCAACGTTCCATTGGGTGAGATTACAACGCTGTCTTCCGCTGCCGGAGATGTCACAATCGGCTGTAGATCGGAGCCATCTGGGCGCACACGCCAGATATCGGAATTTCCATCACCGTTCCGCTCACTCGTGAAGCCAATCCATTCACCATCGGGAGAAAACTCGGCGTGGTATTCATAACCGGGATCTGTCAACAAAGGACGCTCGTTGGTGCCATCCGCGTTGGCGATGTATAATTCCGAGGCACCAGGAGCAATGCGGTTCATTAACAGCAGACCCTTTTTTCCAGCCGCCGTGGAAGGGGTCGGGGATGCAACAGTTGGGGTTGACTTGCTTATAATGTTCTCGCGAGGTAAGTGAGCATGGAGGTTAGCATTGTTGTCAGCCTCAGTGCCCGCATCTCGGGCATAAGGGCAGCTAGCTAACGCAGGGGCAATGGCGAAGCCCACAACAGTAGCAATGCTAAGACGCATTTCAAATGTCGTGGACAATTTTGGAAAGACAATGGTCTCGGGTTAAAAAAGGTTTCTCCGGGGCTCTTCCAATGTTACGAAGAGGAGTTGGCACAGTGCTAATATGGAATGCGGGATTAAACCCCCGGAAGGTGCTACCTACATTATAGCTAGCTGTATATATAGATGGGTTTGAGAAGGCTTACTTGAGCGTGCTATCAAGTCGTTTGCCTAAAAATGATATATTCATTATGGATAATGAATATTTTGATAAATAATCCTCCAGAACAAACGGAGAAACAACTTGTTATCTTACGTTGACTAGTATCCTTTATATTTACCAATGTCCCTGTTATTCTTGCCTGATTGAAAATACCCGATTCATAATACTTGAACGATCAGAAGAGCGGGATTAGTCTAGAAAAGGGCCCGAAACAAGGGTCGACTCTGCATACTTCCCTGAGTAACCATAACCACGCCATTTGCCACGTCAGGGGCGTAGAAGCCATCGAATACTAATTTATAAAAAGACAAGAAAACTCAGCCGCATTTGCGGCCTTGTCATGTATTTTTTGTTTTATTTTTTTGAATGTCTATTTCATAGATGTTTTGCCCGCCTTCTTCGGTTTCATAGACACACGACAGAAGAAGACGGAGAAAGGCTTAATTTGTGAAATGGTCTTTTCTATGTACAACATTTGAAAAACTTAAAACGATATTTCGCATAGAGCTTTCGCTCTAAGCCATATGTGTCTTGTATTGTTCTACACCCAAAGTCGAGAAATGTCGACCACCCAAGTCAACTAGTGAACAATCCGCCGGGATCAAATATCTGCAGAACTAGGCCCTAATGAGATTGCTTTAGGAAGCCTTCCCGGACAGTGCTCTTCTAGGGTAGGCATTCTAGAATTTGGTACAGAGACGGTAATTAGGGTCTACCAAGTCTGATCGGAGTATGAAAGCTTGCGACATGACAATATAGACCGGCAGTGGATCACATTCGAGTGGCGCTGCCACAACTCCTGGTGACATGAAATAATGCATGATGACTCCTTTGGGCAAAAAGAAAACTGTGAGACATGCCCAATCGGAGTAAGCAAAGTGCCACCGGATCAGGCCAGCCTAGCATTTTGTCGCGTGTGGTACAACCAATAGATATTTCTCAGCATATAGTTTCCCAGAATTGATAATAATGTGGAAGCAAATGTATGTTTTCACACAAGCCCAACTAAGAAAAAGTGAGCAACGCCACAAAAAGGTTCCACAGATTGTTCAGCGCTTTTCGGCTGATATTGAACACGAGGGACGGCGTCAGATGCCGGCGGCTGAGGTCCCGCCTGAACTCTCTGGGGCTTTCATAGGCTTGACTGCTACTATTACCAAGGCTAATTCATCTTGAACGTCGAAGAGGGTCTGTAAATAGCACTGGCGCCTAATTCATTCTTGTCGCCAAAAATGACAACCTTGGAACCTCTCGGGTATAAATGTGGGGGCAGTAGATTGTCGTTTGGACTCGGAGATGGGGCTGATGCGGACGTAAGCCATATCCTTCGCCATTATTTTACCATTTCTAATATTTAGGATTGGCTCGCAGATCAATTTGGCTAGACAATGTGAAACATAATAGCTGCGCAAAAACAAGTAATGGATAGGTTCGCTCTATTTTATCCATGTACATATTGCCGACAACCCAACGGGCGAATCAAAGCCTTGGTCATTCTCCCTTCGTTGATTCCACAATAATTTTCGAATCCTCATCGAATGTGACCATAAAAGTCTTCCACTTTGCCTGCCCAACTTCTGTTTTCTCTTGGCCGATGACGGAGCTCAAAAACCCGCCATGTGTAACAACGACAATATCTGGTCTTCCGCTGTCCTTTAGCTCCTTGAATTTATGCTCCAATCGACGCTGTATCCGTGCTCCACGCAGCTTCAAGCTCTCAGAATCGCTGGCGTAAAGCCCTTCCTTTGCTGGAAATATGGGATCCAAATCTAAGATTTCCCATGGGAGATCGTAAAACTCCGAACGTAAAATCGAAATCTCTGAGCCAGTATCACATGGTCTAGCGGAGTGCGCCTGTACATCTGGTTCTAACAAAAGGCACGCGCCATTTTGAACCCCGGAGCCCTGGGCGTAGTACTTCTCATCAATGGTTTGTTGGAAGCCTAGACGGGCTGTTTGAAGAGTGCGTCGGAGTGGAGATGTCACCACTAAACCAACGCTGTCCTTGAACGGAAAGTCTTGACAGAGCTTCAGGCATTGTTCAATCCCTTTTTCTGTCAATGGCGGGTCCAGAATGCTTGTATTGTGGCCGGGATTGTGGGTTCCCTCTGCATGTCGGACCAGATGTAAACGAAAAGACATTTCGGTAACGGTTGAACGGTGATTCTGTGACTGAATGGAGAGGTATAATAGAGAGATCAATGGGAAGAGACCGATGAGTATGAATCTCATGAGTATTTGCATTCTCGTCCTGAATTTAATGATCGGTTAGAGTACGGGGCTCCGAAGCTTATATCCGACCTCGGGAGCTTAATCGGACCTCCCTTCCAACTTAGGAAATATCAGCCGCAGCCCTAGAGCTAGAGTAGATCCGAGCGAGTTGGAACCGGAACTTTTCCGAATGATGGGCTTTGACGGATAAGAGAATATGTTTTACGCTGCGGGTCAGCAATCGTGATGTACTAACATTTAATGTAACAAGAAGGCACAGAAGAATGGTAAAATAGGTTATGCCCCGACTACTGCCAGAAACAGTGATGAAGAAAAGCCGGTGTCCTTCAGACAGCTTCACATCTCTCAGATAACACCTGCGTACTCTACCACGGATGATCCAAAGCATTCCAACCTCAGAAGTGACCCCGAGAGCTGTCGTAAGTGCTCTCTCCACTCCGGGGCCCTCCTAGCTGCGTGCGTAGAAATATATTATTAGGAGGAACCATTTTCCTTTCTCGTGTCTCGTTCCTTCACAAAGGCATTCTCAAAGTCAAGCCCAGAATCCTGACGTATGACACCGTACCCAGACGATGAATCCAAAGGCCGGCCGCCATGCGCATCCGAGAAGTCCTTCGCCCGAGACATATTTTCCAGTGCTACTTCGGCGACTTTTAATCTGGCACCAACATTTTGGGCGCAACTGATGCCATGCTGAACATCCTTGATACCGAGATTCAGGTTGGACCAAGGGGATTGACCTAGACGAGATGATCAGCAAAAGAAAGAAAAACTTGGATATTCTCAATTGAAGCCATATTCATACCTTCCTCTGGCAGGTAAACCCCCTGCGTCATGCGCCTAGAGCTGGAATGCATCAAACTTCCAAAATTCAGCTCAAGCAACTTTTCAAGCATGCCTGTGCCAAGATCACTTTTCTCTGCTAGCACTTGAGCTTCTCCCACGATCTCCATTGTTCCTGCCACGAGAAAATTCCTAAATGATGTCAGTGGGACAATTACAACACCGTACACAGATTGGTCACAATCTTACCCCAAAGTTTTAAGAAGCGTGGCTTTCTCGGGCTGATCCGAGACAATCATCACATCCCGAGCAATGACACCTTTTCCGAAAGGTGCAAGTTTATCAATGGCAGGGCTTGGGCCGGCCATCGCCATCAACACCGTACCACTTTCAGCAGCCGGGGTGGCTCCGAAGACCGGTGCTAGTGTAGTACATAAGAAACCGCAAATCATGATTGAAGTTGGTTTACTTACCAGCAACGAAGGATGCATTTCGGTTCTTTAGTTTTTCATCTGTCTCCTTGGTAGTATTCGGATGCACAGTGGTAGTATCCACAAACAACTTGTCGTCAATATCTTTGACAGCTAATATTTCGTCAACGATAGCATTCAAAGCCGCATCGTCACTAGTCTGTTACTCAATGTCAGTGAAAAGGGCTCATGATAGATCTGGGGGATCTGTAAAAGGTCTTCGTAAGAAATGCGAATCCATATACTCACAGATATGAATATCAGGTCACATTCCGCGACAAGCTGGGCAATAGACTCGCATCCAATAGCCCCAAGTGCTTCAAGTGGAGCGCCACGAGACGCCGTCCGATTCCGGAATCTTAATTGGGATTTTCTGTCTTGTTGAAGAAATCTGTGAACATTTTGCGCCATTGCAAGTCCCATACTTCCGAGTCCTAGGAGTAAATTAGAGATGTGAAGGCCGTTGAGATTGTTCTTCATTGCCGTACCTATCCATCCCACGACTTGTTTGTTTGACGCCATTTTTTATTAGTCTGTTTATAGCTTGTGTGTGTTGGTGCTGTTTGATATGTGCAATTTATTACTTAACGTGTTCCAAGGCGAAAACATCAGCAGGTATACGTGAGATCTCGGATGTGACCCGAGGGATGACTCACCAATAATATGCCCCCGGGAGGGGCCCCGAACACTCTGTACGTGGTAGCTCCCCGGACCAAAACATCCCCAGATGCGGTAGAATGAAACTCATCTACAAGGCGCAAGGTGCGAGGTATGAGGAGAGATATATTATTCTAAGACTAGATAAGAGAACTTTTCCTAATGATTAAGATCAAACATGACTACGGAAACCCACAGTAGTCAACTATCACAACTCATTTTACCGCAAACCTTCTACATCGTCGTGTTCTTCACAGGATGCAGTAGCATAGGTGGTAAGCAGATTGATCGATTAGCTCTCTTCCACTGCCAGTGGTCAGCACTGATTTCCGCAAAAGAAGCTCAATCTTACCTCCTCTACATTGCCATCCCCCAACCAGGCTCGGTAGAGCCTCCCAGAATATTCCGAATCGAACATGTAGGTCATATTTTTCAGAATATCGTGATGCATATTCCATGTCCAGATACTGTCACTCCGAACACTGATAGCCCCGGGCTCACCGGAATTCGCACGGCGGTTCAGTTCCTCAAGGTCCCATTCCTGTGCATGGTATACGGGCTGGGGAATCTGAACTGACTTCAGGCCATAGTACAAAGCCCAGGAGGTTGGAGACATCTCTGAACCTAGAGCTAGGCCGTTGTCAACAAGATCGGTGTGCATCAAACGGAGCACGCGCGCTAAAAGTCGAGACATGGCAACGGGGGAAGCCCGGCGTGGAGTGCTTTGTCCTTCGATGAACTCGTAGATCACATCGCGCATCGGCCAGCCCGTGCTCGCCGGGTTGAACTGTGGAAGCCAGGTAATCACGTCTGGTTCCTCTCCAACGCCCCATCTCGATCTGTCTATCTCCGCTGTCGGTGTGGGTGCTGGGAACGGTGCCTCCTTTGAAACATTTAGACCCTTGGCTAGCACTGGACCCCAGACAGTTGGACGATCCACCATACTTTGATCTACCATCTTGTTGAACTCATCCCAGGTACCATGGACCTTGGGGATGTAGAAGTAAGAGTTACGCTCCCAGAGGTGTTTCCGGGGTTGTTGTTTCGCGAATGCCGTCGCTTGTTCTAGTAGATGATATAAATGTCCAGTGTACCTGGCATCCATCTCAAATTGCCAAATAAAGTCGTATTGTTGATAAAGCAGCGAGAAGATTTGCACCGGTTGGAAGTATTGATACATTGCCCTGTTCAATGGTGAGCATAGCCGTTAATATGATCACATGGTAAAACGTACTCGTGGACGTCGATGGTCGGATACCAGTCCTCCAGAAGCTTGGTGTTGAAAAATACTGCAAGCCCTCGAAGTTCTTTTGGGAGGTACTCCTCTTTGAAACTATCCATAGCAACATTGTCCATCGGTTCAGGTAATATCTCGTCCTTCGCATCGATTAGAAGAATCACCTCATACTCTGCACCTGAAAGAAGAGAGTGTTCCATGACCATAGCACGGATGTTGTGGATGTCATTCGTTGTGTACTTCATGTCAATGGTTGAGCGTAGAATAACAGCTTTTCTGAGATGAAATTGAGGTAGACGACTCTTCCGATGACGATGTTTCTTGTGCCTGTATTCCACTTGTTGGGTCTGCTGTTTGTGTAATGTGGATTTCTTCGGCTCGGGATTCGACTTGTTGTATCTTTCGCGGTTACTTCCAAGGCAGGCCCGTTGCAACTCGGCCCAATTGACGCCTTCCCAGTTCCTTGAGATTCGAGATGCGACACCATCCCGTGTTTTCACTTCATAGCCATATGTACCATAACGGGACGATAGATCAACACAAAGATCTCTATCGAGATGCCACGCCTCGTACGAACCGAAGATTGGTGTTGGGAATTCTGAGTTTAGTTAATCAAGTTGGAGCTCCAAGTGCTTCGTGACGATCTTGCTCAAGTCACAAACCTGACTGCTTCCAACGATATCCTTTCATGGCCATGTCTTCGTTCTTAGGATCCAAGAGCGCTCCATCGGGGCCAACACACTGTTGGTAGGATCCTCTCCACTTTCTCTTCCACGCAGCACTGTTGTAGTCAGGGTATGGATTATATGGGATAGGTCGTGATGTGGAATCATGGCCGTCTTTCCAAAGGCGCAGCGGGAGGATGTGCTCATTGATCTGTGGACGAAGCAGAATCACCACAAACACAAAAGATGCAACAAGGACCATGCTGAGCTTCTGGAGCGCTAGGTCAGTACCTTTGAACAACATGGCGAGTCCCCAAAACGACCGACAAGAGTGTCTATGGATGTACGTAATTTCCAAATTGGATTTACGCGTGTTCACGTGGATGCACGTAACGCTGTTGATAATATGGGGAAGGTGCACACCGACGTCAAAGATAATCTATTCATAACCTATGGACAGAACACATGTTGCAATGAGTAGCCAATTTCCTACAATAGACAATAGCTTACTCGATTGAACTACACAGGGTCTCAAGATGGCAAGGACAAAAGTTATACATATAACTGGGGTCTTATCCCATAAATAGCATTAAAACTTCACAAATTTTTGAGGTGCCTATACAGGGGACATATCCAAACCGCAACGCCCGGCAAAAGCACTATCTAACATGCACAAATGACCAGAGCTTTACTTCTTCTCGGCCTTCTCGCCCTTCTCAAGCTTGCGTCTCTTGGAGCGGAGCTTGGCGGACTCATCAGCGGTCTTCTTGTTGGAGTACATCATCTTCTCAAGCAGCTTGCGCTTCTTCCGGCTCATCATCATCTTCTGTCTCTCGAGCTCCTCGTCCTCGCTGCGCTTCTTAGCGGCAACCTTCTTGGACTTGGAGGACTTCTTCTTGGCAGCTTCATCAGCGGCGGCGTTAGCAGTGAAAGGCAGACCAGCGGCTTCGGCCTCGAGCTCCTTCTGGTGCTGAGTGCGGGCAGCCTCGTCGTCATCTTCGGACTCGGATGCGGCTTCCTCGTCAAAGCCACCGAAGTCTTCGTCTTCCTCCTCGGACTCCTCGCTCTCGTCGTCGTCGGTGCCGGCGACATCCATGCCTCCGTCGACGGACTCCTCATCGGACTCCTCAGCAGTAGCAGGCGTGGCGTCAGCAGCAGGCTCGTCCTCCATCTCCTCGTCGCTATCAGAGGCCTCGGCGGCAATCTCGGCCTCATCCTCCTCCTCTTGATCGGCGAGACTGGCGCGGGGGTCGTAAGCGCCACGAGAAGCCTTGACCCAAGGGCTCAAGTGAGGTGGGAGAGTGGCACCGGGTGCGTAGAGATCAGCTCGGAGGAGCTTGCCCTCGTTAATGCAGTCCCAGACCCACTGGGGCTGGACGTAGGTACGGCCAGGGATGCGGGATCCAGGCTGGACCTTCTGAACGGCGTTCTCATCGGCAGCGGGAATGGCGGGAAGAGACTCCTGGGGAAGTTGGGGACGATCGACAATTTGGTGAGTGATGCGGGGGTCGCTCTCGTCGTGAGTGAAGGCTCCATCGCCCAGAACGGAGGCCCATCCAACGCGCTTGCAGCCGAATGAGCGCAAGATGAACTCGAGGGGAGCCTTGGGGGCTTCACGGGAAATGTAGAACACGAAGGGGGCGAAGAGTGCGCCGGCCTCGTTGCCGCTCATCGCGGGCTGGGGGAGGGTGTCGGCTTCGGGGGCAGCGGGCTCGAAACGGTCGATGGCATCGGTTGCCTCGTCGGTAGTGTCGACCATCTCCTCATCCGTGCTCTGTTCCAAACCGGCCTTCTTAATCACCTTATCAACCTTGGCTTGAAGTTCCTTGGAAACCTCCTTGTTGGAGTTGCCGTTGCTCTGAGCCTTGCTAGCCTCAAGAGCCTTGGGCACCTCACCCACTGAACGGCCCTCGAGAGTGAAAGCGGCCAACTCGGCACCATTCTCATCACTGCGGGTATCAAACTTAGGGGGGTATCTCAATCCAATTGAGGAGTACAGGCGGAAGTTGACGAAGCCCAACAGGGTGGTGTAAAACTCGACAAAGGTAGCCATGATACGGTAATCGACGTCGCCATTGACACGCTGGACGAAACGGTATGGCACAAGCCACATAATGTCTTGGCCCTGGATCGTAGCCTGGTAGTAGATACCCTTAATGGAAAGGAAGGATCTGCGCAGAGAATTTGTCATGATCAGGTAGTGCTGGAACTCGTGGCAAAGACGCTGGCAGAGCGCAACGGTCTTAGAAGGAACATGGTCGGTAGAGGGAAGGGTAGCGAAGAGGAAGAGAAGAGACAGAGCGTCGTCAAGATCACGGAGGGCATCGATAAAGGTCGGGTAGCGCTCTTTGATGACATGGTCCAAGGTGAGTCTCGGGGCGTTGTTCTTTTCTAAACGGGAGGCATCGCTGACTTCTCCACGGCCGAGAGAGCGAGCGATCTTCTTCGCAAGTGACTTCTGATCACGGAACTTGTTGAGCAGGGGCTCGTGTAGCAGATATTGGATATCCTTGGTGTAATAGAAGGTGGTGTTGGGCGTAGACGTCTTAGAGGCCTTCTTCTTACTACGGGGCTCGCGAGGGTAGATACCTGATATCGGAGATCATGTTAGTCTTGCGATTCAGATGGAATACTCATAGAAGAGGTAATTACCCTTGAAGATGCATAGTCGGCGGAAATCCGGCAAAGAGATCTGAAGTTTGCGCACGGCCTGAGTTCTGGTAATGTAGTTCTTGGCTGCGCCAGAGGTACCTGAAAGGACTGTCAGTAAATTCAATTGAAATTCCCGGTTGATTTCAACATACCCTTCTTCTTAATTTTGCCCATGATGAAAAGTGGTTGTCAAAATATCCAAACGGCTGCTGATAAGAAGAAGAAAATTTCTCGATAACTTTTTTTTCTTACCGCAACAAAAAGTGGTCCGTGCCCGAAGGCGGAGAGAGAGCCCTGGATCCATAGGGACCAGCTGGAATCAACAACTAAAACATCACCCCGTCATGGCTGTAGACCGACGGAAGATTGCTGTGTTCGGCGCGGCTTTTGTGCTGCGTCTGCTTCTGACATGTCTTTTTCCTTCATTACCTGATTTGTTAACGGGGAGAGTCGAAGTCTCAACACCCGTCAATAGCTTCAAACGCCGTACGTGTCTCCGACAATTGACTCCGCATTCTGTAAACTAATTGTGTGTAGTGCAGGAAGGTCTATTCTTGTACACACGAAATGTGTCGCCTTATGATGGAGGCGTCTTTCACCAGGTTCGTGGATCTAGATCCCTCCGGCTCGGTTCCTTGTATTGACAATTCCATCCAATAATCCAGGCGCCGCTTCTTTTACCACTGTTCGCACTTCTCCCGGATGTGAAGAGCTCGCCATTACCAACAGCAATTTTCTACTTCATTGTCGACCTTTTGAACGCGCACGCATTGGTAACCATCTCTGCGTCGGGCCAATCGGTTAAATCGAGACTACACTCAGCGGTTCGAAAACATGTCCGATGGGATGGAGTGTCCGTTGCAGCATGGTATGTATATTCTGGTCTGTCCGATCATAAATATTCATATACTTACCGCGGAATAGGTTTTTGTTCAATCCTCTCACAATTGCGACATGTTTAGCGCGATCAACCAGCGTATTTACGACATCGGGAATCCTCTTCGCGGTCTCCAATGCAGTCGGTGGAAATAGCATCAATGCAATGCTAGCCCTGGGATTTGCTTCGTACCTGTCTCTATACCCGGCACTGCTATTTATCCCATTGGTCCTGCTATGCTATGACCGACGCTTGGAGGGACCAAGCCCACCCAATATTGGATCTTTCATCGTTCAACACGCTACCTTACTACTAGCCAGTGTGGCAGGCCTGCTTGGTCTCTCCTCTCTGATCACCGGGACCTTCTGGGAGTTCATCTCGGCAACATATGGTTTCCATCTGTTGGTTCCAGACTTGACTCCCAACGTGGGGCTCTGGTGGTACTTTTTCATCGAAATGTTCGACTCATTTCGAGAGTTCTTCCTCGGCGTTTTCTGGCTCCACTTGGCCAGCTATGTCGGGGGTCTCACGGCTCGCTTCCGTAGCCAACCTCTATTCGTCATTACCTCGCTCTTGGGTGTCTTCGCCATCTTCAAGCCATACCCTAGCATCTCAGATGCGTCGCTGTTCTTCGCGCTGCTGCCATTATATCGCCACCTATTCCCATGTGAGTATTTCCAAACACTGACTATATCTCGAAATCACCCTGACTAACTTGGCACAGTGATGCGTTATACCTTTTTTGCGGGCTCGGCAATCTTGTACTCCAGTCTCCTCGGTCCGGCTTTCTACCACCTTTGGATCTACGCAGGATCCGGAAATGCCAATTTCTTCTACGCCATCACCCTGGTCTGGAGTTTGGGTCTCTCTATCCTGTTATCCGACACGGTCTTTGCCGCTCTCAGAGACGAGTGGGAGCAAGAACGCCCAGATCAGGTGGGCACAGAGGTGCGACAGGTGTAATGTATATTATTTTTTGCACATCAATATTCTCATATGAACTATTAGCATTCAAATTCTTAACAAATAGATATTCAGCTATTATCATTTCAACATCTTCGACAAGATCAAGTAGTCCACGTCCTTAACAGTCCCATTGCGCAACATGCGCGGTTGGGGCGAATACTCATCAACCTCATACCCAAGCCGATCATAGAACCGCCGAGCAATCTCATTCGACTTGAAAACCGTCAACATGGACTTCTCCAAGCCGACAGCACGACCGATTCCCTCCATCTGACTCATAAGTAAATTCCCAACACCCCGTCCCCGGGCCTTCGGTGACAAGTGAATCTCGTAGCAGTAAACAACCTCCTTTCCATCCTCATAGGTAACCATAAATGAGAGGAAACCCAGCACATTCAGAGAAGCAGCACCAGACGATGAAATGGACTCGTCACTTTCCTTCGAAGGTGGAGACGGAGCATTTTTGTCGGCGATATCAATCTGCTTCTCTCCCGGAACTTGCCCATTAGAATCACTAGAATCCGGTGTGTCCCGCAGAATCAAATACTTCATGTCGGGCAACTTCATCTCCTTTCGCTTCTTGGTGCGCGACCAGCCTGCGGGCGACGCCATGTAGGCTTCACTTGAGGTTTGCTCGATTAGCTCCAGACATGCTTCCAGATCAGCCGCGGAGATTGTTGCCGCTGAGTAGACGTCCACGCGTGGTGTGGGGGTCATATCATGTTGTTGCTGATTTTGGGATGGAAGTGGTTGATCAATCGCATCAATTTTTGCTGATTCTCCTGATTGCGTGGGTGGAGTCACGTATTGAGCGATGAAGTCGCCAATAGATAATGCGTTGGTCTGTTCGACTAGTGGGACTAAGTGATTATTAGCACGCGTCGTTAATTGAATATGGTCAAATCGAGCGAATCAATAAAACAAGCTTTGGGGCTGAACTAGCTTGCGAAAGTGGAATTTACTCACTTTTGTTGGAGACGCGTCGCATTGTGGTTCGCGGTATTTTGGCTTTTAATTTTGTCACCCGGCCTTCTTTGACGGATGGCATGGCTAGATCAAAGATTTCTGAAAGGATGTTTGATATATCGGAATTCGACTAAGTGCAGCTCGAATGTAAGGATCTGGGGTTAATAGCTGAAGAATGTTGTGGGCGAGGGGCGGCGACCCCGGACTTTTGACCGCGGGAAGTATACGTCCTCTGGCAGTGTTCACACTTCTCTAATATCAAAATCTCTTCTTTTCTTTCTATCTTTATCCTCCTTCTGAACTCAGAAACAATCCTCTTCTTTCGCGTCTTTGATTACCAGATCTTCTTCTTCCCCGAGCTCTTATCTCGTTCAACCACACCACCATGTCGCCCTCCCGACTGAGTTCAACCTCCTGGATCCAACTGCAGCAGGCCTAACATGAAAATTAAGCTCTCAAAATATCAATGTCAAAACGACCAACCACCTGCTTCTTGGCGGACATGTGCCGAGACTAATCAGTGGCAGTCGAGTTACCGCGGTACACATTTCTTCTATGGTCTTACAAATATATATATGGAATCTTCACGGATGATTTCTTTCATCACGTAGTTAAAGTTCACATTCTAAGCTTTAATTCGATAAAGTATCCTGAAAGCCCTATGATTTGACAAAATCAAGCAACGATTTCCCTAGATAGGTAACAGGTTTCCCTTAGACTTCTTAATAATCCTTCCGTCACCACCCGGGTGGATCTGTCGCCCAAAGGAGGCATTCGTCAAATACGTCAGAGGTCTCAATATATAACCACCAACCCCACCATAATCAGTTTGTCCTTGTACATTGTTTTGAGAATAGTCATTTATCTTATATACAGCATATTAAAATGTCTCCCTCCACTATGAAGCAATGGGTCGTTGAAGATAAGGAGCACGACTTCAACGGGCTTGTTTACAAGGACGCTGCTGTTCCGAAAGTCGGCGAAAATGAAGTATTAGTGAAGCTCCACGCTGCATCGCTAAACTATCGCGACCTGACTATCCCCAAGGTATGATCTTGCAAGAGAAAAGCTGATATTGGCAAGCCTTATCGGACTGTCTGCGCAAACAATTAGCTATAACCGACCCCTAACTCTCCTATAGGGCCTCTATCCATTTGCTCTCAGTCTTCCCGTAGTGCCAGGTTCTGATGGTGCTGGCGAAGTTGTTGAAGTGGGATCCAAGGTCATTGAATTCAAGAAGGGCGACCAAGTTGCGACTCTCTTCAATCAGGGCCACCAATACGGCGAGATTGACACATATGCAGCGGGTACTGGCCTAGGTGGTGTCATCGACGGTACCCTCCGCGAATATGGCGTATTCAATGAACAAGGTCTTGTCAAGGCACCGACAAACCTCGATGCCCGCGAAGCTAGCACCCTACCGTGCGCAGCTCTCACCAGCTGGAATGCACTATATGGTCTGAAGCCTTTGAAGCCCGGCCAGATCGTTCTCGTGCAAGGAACTGGCGGTGTCAGTATCTTTGGCTTACAGGTTAGGATTGATTTCATTCAGACTCCATCATAATAGACTCGGCTAACACTGTTTGTGGCATAGTTCGCCAAAGCTGCTGGTGCGACAGTTATCGCGACAACCTCTTCTGCAGAGAAGGCCGAGAAGCTTAAGCAGCTCGGCGCTGATCATGTTATCAATTATAAGACGGAGCCCAACTGGGGCGAAGCTGCTCGCAAGCTGACTCCTGACGGAGCTGGCGTGGACCACGTCATCGAAGTGGGTGGTAGCGGAACGCTCCAGCAGAGCTTCAAGTGCATCAAGTTCGAGGGTATCATCAGTGTTATTGGGTTCCTTGGAGGCGTGGACCCGAAGACACAGCCGACTGTTCTAGAGACATTGAGCCACATCTGCACTGTGCGTGGCGTTTATGTTGGTAGCAAAGCTCTCATGAGGGATATGATTCGAGCTATCGAGGCCAATGATATCCATCCTGTGGTGGATAAGAAGGTGTTCAGCCTTGACCAGACACGGGAAGCCTATGATTATATGGTAAGTTGTTTTTCGTCAGTAAGAAGGGGTTGCATGCTAACAAGTTGGAATCCAGTGGGCCCAGAAGCACTTTGGAAAGTTGACTATCAAGATCAACTAGGAAGTGGGATGGAAACAGGCTATGAAGCAGCGTTAGTGTGACATGAGTGTTGCTGGTATATGTTTGGAGCACCTTCCAAGGTTGGGAATCGCAGGATAAAAGGAACTGCAACCTAGTACTAGTATCCCCAACAGCAGGTGGCCTAGTGGTAACATGACAATGTGTACCACGAGGGAAGTGCCGAAGATCTTCCACTACCTAGACTGTTCCGGTTCGACTCCGGTCGTTCTCGCGTATATCTATCCCCCTTTTTTTTTCTGTCTCTCTCATCCTGTTTATAAAGCTCCCAATAAACAAAGATTTAAGGTTTGATAGTGGAGACCTGCCATGCTCGAAACTGTCCCCGATTCTACATATGTGAGCATCTTTCTGAAGTACCTTGTCAAATTTCATATATTAGAACTGGTCATTCAAAAAATAGTGTGTTGATATTTGTGTTGGGGTGAGGCTCATTCTGGTTGGTAGACAGGGCAACAGCCCAGGTGGTAGCTTCCCCGCCACCTCTCCTGCAGGAGTTAAAACCAACCACCTGCAAGCTTCCTTCTTTCTGTTACACCTGAGTATACACGTTTTCTATAGTCTCCTTCGAGATATCTCATAAATAAACATTTTTTTGTTACATTTTTTAAATTTCCATTGCTGGGCCGGGCACCTGATCCAACACCCTACCTTTCTTCAATGCAGGTTAACAATAGAGATATCTCAACCCTCCCAATCCAGGGCCCCGGCCAAAGTGCTCGACAACCACAGGCACCGTTTGTTCAACCAGCTCAAATGGCCATGTTTGCACGGGTAACATCCTATCCCCCACTGGGACAACTCACTTGTCTCCAACCAGCGCTGGAGATATTACGGTCTGAAGAAGATGCGGTGAGTCTCCCAAATATGATGATATCTAATATCGCCAGTTTTATACAATTATTGAGGCTATGATGCAAAGACATACTGACGTCATTAACAGCTGCGTTTTACGGTCACGATCGAGTCCAGCAGCTCATTCCCCGCACAATCATGGGAAGCGCAGATCTGGCATAACATCACTAGCCCGGAATGGGGATCCCTGCCATTGAAGAGATGCGACATGGGTTTTGCAGCCCTGATGACGGGAAATGATAGCGACTACCACTACCATCGCTATGTATTCTCAGAAGAGATATCCCTGCCAGCCGCAGGAGGTCATGCACAGTTCACTGTCCGGTTTCGAACTGGCCCAGACACAGAATGGCAGTGGGCTAATCAAACACACCCCGTGAGCGATGGTGAGATTATATATAGCGCACGCCACTCTGATTTTGAAAAGGCTGTGTCCACGGATGTCGCTGGAAGAGCTCCCAAAAAACAACTGGAGAAGTATATCGATAACCTTCAAGATGACTTGCAGATTGAGTCACGGCTTAGTGAAGCTCCTGGATCAGTCCTCTGGGCTCTTTCTGGTGATATAGATGGTGCTCGGAATGGATCTTCAACTATCAAACGACTTGCACTTGGCACCCCTTCGTCAGTGGTGAGGTATTTCTCACTAGTACGTGTTTCAAGTGCATGGTTAGGTCCTAGACATGGCAAAAATAACTTCCGGATCACCGAAGATGCAATGTTGTGCTCTTTTCTGCGCGAAGATGGCGTGAATCTTGTTCTATTAGCTGTTTCGGGAGTCAACGATGTTTTGACTATGTTCCAATCAGGTGCGAAGGGTGAAGTTGTGATCTCCGCAAAGAGTGACGATTCAGAAGCATCGAAGTTCCATGTGCTTGTCAGCGCTGCAGAGAATTTTGAAGTTGCTATGTCTGCATTGATTTATGAGGCACGGAAAGTGGTCAGGCCATTTGCTGATGGAAGTCATCTTGATTTGGAAGACTCAGTCCCGTTATCTCCCCCCGGTGATGATATGGTTCTTGTCGAGAAAGACCCAAGCGCACAGTGGCTTTCCGAGTGGTTTGACGGCCTCGCATATTGCACTTGGAATGGACTGGGACAGGACCTCACCGAAGAGAAGATCTTGCATGCCTTGGACTCATTGAAGGCCAATGGAATCAACATCGTCAATCTTATTATCGATGATGGCTGGCAGGCAAACGACAACGAAGGGGAATCTCAATTCAAGCAAGGCTGGAAGCATTTTGAGGCACATTCGAAAGGATTTCCCAAAGGTTTAAAGCATACCGTGGGAGCCATTCATCGAGCACATCCCAATATTGAACATATTGCGGTCTGGCATGCCTTACTTGGTTACTGGGGAGGCATTTCACCAGATGGGGATCTGGCCCAAAGGTTCAAAACAAAGCAAGTGAGGATCAAAGATCCCGCCGCCAATGGTCCTATTGTGGAGAACCTTCCAGACGGAACAATCCTCGCTATTGATCCCGATGATATTAAGCGATTCTACGACGAGTTCTATAGCTACCTTACATCTGTTGGCATAGACTCGGTCAAGACGGATGCACAATTCTTCCTCGATCTGCTTGAGGACCCAGCAGACCGCCGGAAATTCATGACTTCTTATCAAGATGCATGGTCTATCGCATCACTTCAGCACTTCAGCACTCGGTCAATCTCATGCGGGTCAATGATCCCTCAAATAATCTTCCATTCACAAATTCCCACCAACAAACCGACACTTCCATTGCGAAACTCCGACGACTTCTTCCCGAATGTTGTTGCCTCTCATCCGTGGCATGTGTTTTGCAATGCGCATAATGCACTACTCACCCGCTATTTGAACGTATTGCCAGACTGGGATATGTTCCAGACAAGTCATCCATACGCCTCATTCCACGCCGCAGCACGCTGTGTATCTGGAGGACCAATCTATATCACCGATGAGCCGGGCAAACATGACTTGACCCTGCTCGATCAGATGACTGCACCTACCGTCAAAGGAACCACGGTAATCTTGCGTCCCAGTGTCATCGGACGCACGATAGACATGTACCACGACTACAGCGAAGGACATGTTCTGCGCGTTGGAAGTTACACCGGCTGGGCCAAGACCGGAAGTGGAATCTTGGGTCTTTTCAATATTCAATCTGCCGAGGCCTCTAGCATAGTCTCATTGATGGATTTCTCAGGAATCCACGAGGATTCCGAAGGCCAGTATATCGTGCGCGCACACAGCAGCGGTAAGATCTCGCATCGCATGTCTCCAACTCGGGACTCTTTGGTATCAGTTGTTCTGGAGCCAAAGGGTTGGGAGATTCTCACTGCGTACCCGACTCGGTCGTTTACGCTGAAGGGGAGCCATGGTGATAATGTTAGCCGGACACATGTGGCTGTGCTGGGCCTTTTGGGAAAGATGACTGGGGCAGCGGCTGTAGTGACTTCGGATATATCTGTTGTTGAGAATGGCCGTTTACGAGTCGATATCAGCTTAAAAGCGCTGGGCACTCTAGGGATCTATTTCTCAGATCTTCAAAACAAGACCATTGCGAAGAATTTCATGGTAACTATTCTGGGGTTGCCAATTCCGCAGAATACAGTGTGGAAGCAGGGTGGGGAGAATGCCCATGTGCTGGCAATTGATGTATTGGCGGCATGGAAATCCATGAAGTTGGACAGTGGATGGAGTAACGAGGCTTTTGTGCAGGTTTTTGTGAGTTAAGGCGACACATCAAGCCAGTCTCGTTTGGACTTTATCATCATGTTTTATTCACAGAGATAGTATCAATCCAAAACAGCATCTTTTCTTTACAATTGACCCCAAGTCGATAGCTTTATACTTCTCTGGCCCTAAGCCCTTAATATAATCCTGCTTGGGAAATCGATTGACATGTCAGAGATAAGGACCGCATCATTAATGTTCCGGACTTATCGAAAGAATCTCGGACATCTGGAGCTAGCCCTGGAGGTATTGACTGTGTCCGGACTTGAGCCCATTGCGACCCATTTCCTTAATATTCACATTCTTAAACCGGTCCAATGCGGCCACAGTCGGCATCGCTCGGCCAAGCGCCATACCGCAGCCTTCTCGCCCCCCGTCGGATCCCGTGTGGAGCGCGCAGCTTTGCCGCAACAACAGCAATTCCGCTGCGCGGTGACAGCAATCGGCCAGTATTGTCCGCCTCGCAGTCTGGCACATGCTTCCAACAGCAGAGATGGATTACACAAAAGTACATTCAGCGCATGAAAGATGGGGAGAAGGAGTGGGCTGGGTTCGCGAAAGAAATCAAGGCCGGGAACAGGAAGAACTTCGCGCAACACTTGGAGGAGCGAGGGTTGATTCATGATGTTGTTGGGTATGTTACACCGAGATATACTGAATTTGATGGCATTGGCTGTGGGGAAGGGTTCGAATGGCTCGCTGATTGTTTCCTTTGGATAACAGTGAACGAGACTTGTTGCATAAGGTCTTAACGGAGAAGCGGGCTGGAATATATGTCGGAATCGACCCGACTGCCCCCTCAATGCACGTTGGACACATGCTTCCTTTCATGGTTCTGGCCTGGGGATACGTCTGGGGCTTACCTGTCACATTCCTAGTAAGTTGCCTGCAACTTCACACCCCATTGAATGCCTCAGCTAACACTGTATAGCTCGGCGGTGCTACTTCTAGAGTCGGCGATCCCAGCGGGCGCCTCAAGGGCCGAGACGCTGTTCATTCCTCAATCCGAAAAGCAAATATGGCTAGCATGCATATGCAGTTGAAGAAGTTGGGCTCCAGCATTGAGCAGTACGGCAGGAGACACGGACACGAGAAAAACCCGATGTGGAAGCGGGCGTTGACAAACAACAACACTTGGTGGAACTCGATGCCTTTCCTTGAAGTCTTGCGAGACCTTGGCGCTTTCATGCGACTTGGCCCCATGCTCGGTAGAGACACGTGAGTTTTGGTATTTCCGACGGCGCTGTTGTCACGGGTTTACTGACATTTTTCTACTAGTGTCAAGACACGATTGAACCAAGGAGATGGCATGTCATTTGCTGAGTTTTCCTACCCTATCCTCCAGGCCTGGGATTGGTGGACACTGTTCCAAAAGGGCACTCAAATCCAAGTCGGAGGTGCCGACCAATACGGAAATATCTTGTTCGGCATGGAGGCTGTCAAGTCTATCAGCCGAAACACTGCCGACGAACAAATCCGCAACCCATTAGAATCAGAACTCGATCGGCCGATCGGTTTCACCACGCCGCTACTGACAACCGCGTCCGGGGAGAAGCTTGGAAAGTCTGCCGGAAACGCTGTTTGGCTTGACAAGGACCTGACTTCTACATTCGAGCTTTACCAGTACTTCGTGCGCACGCCTGACGATGTTGTCGAGCAGTACCTCAAGCTGTTCACTTTCATCCCCTTGCCTGAAATCGCCACCATCATGAAAGAGCAGAACAAGGATCCATCTAAGCGCGTTGCGCAGCACAAGCTCGCCCTTGAGTTTGTCGAGCTTGTCCATGGCAAGGCCGAAGCTGATGCCGTGGCTCTCCAACACCGCCAGCTTTTCCGTCCCCGATCCTCAACTGCAGAGCCCACTCCTCTTCTCAAGTCATCCCCTCCTCAAGCTGGTCACCCACAATCTCCCACTGCTGGCTTCCAGACTCCTCAATCTGGGAATCCGTATGCTCCTCAAACAAACTGGGCCAACATGGGCGATATCAAGGTCACCCTGCCCGAATCTCTGGTTTTCAACCAGCCATTCAACAAGATTCTGTGGTCAGCCGGCCTTGTTTCATCCAAGAGCGAGGGCCACCGAGTCATCGTTAACAACGGTGCCAAAGTTGGAAGCCGTCCTGGTGACAGTGGGCCCATGTCGGACCAATTGTCTTTCACCCCCATCCGGCCGTGGGACGCAGAGAAAACAAAGGAATTTGTCTTAAATGGCAATCTCCTCATGCTCAAGCTGGGCAAGTGGAAGCTCAAGGCTGTTCACATTGTGACCGACGAAGAATACCGCGCGCAAGGGCTCACAGCTCCTGGATGGGAGACCGAGGAGATTGAACCCACTGAGCCGACAGAGCCGACCAAGTCGGATTAAGGCGAATCTCAACTAGATCTGTAATTCTACAATATCCAATCTGTACAATAGTATAAATATTATATCCTCGCCCTTCAAAACAAATAAAATAAAGTACAGAGTAATAATAGTGATGAAAGACAATGTCGCGGGTGTCGATCAAATGGACAGATCGAGTCTCGGAGAAAGTGCTTTACGCGTCGACGCGATCCGCGCCTTATCTCCTCCCCGTCTCCAGTTCCCTCACAACTCCCCCTAATTACCATGTTGATGTCGAGTTGAGAGTGTATTGCCATTTAGTCTCAATTGCTTATATTCTATAAAAAAATATGGCCAAACCATCGGCCTCATCTCCGTCCGCCGCGTCGCCATCCCCTGCGCTCAAGCGCGCAACTCCCAACACCCAGAATATGCGAAACCAGAAGTCGATTCTTGGTTTCTTCCAAAAGTCCTCACCAGCGACTCCCTCGAATAATCGAACGCGAGAACCGGCATCGTCCCCCGCGCAGAGAGCATCCGAGAAGCGTAGTGAGAGTGCTGTCAAGCCCACACCCAAGGAACAAAAGCGAAGCTTCTCAAGCTTTGCGCAGGATTTGAGTCCTGTACCAAGCAGCGATCTCCCCGTACCGGAGGAGGAACAGGAAAATGGTAGTGCTTTAAAGGTATTTTGATCTGGAGTCTACTGTTTGTTTGCTTCTTCACTCTGACTGAATCCTTCTCTCCTTAGACCACCAAAGAGGCACAACAGGACTCCACCATGTCGCCTTCGCGTCGGGTACGTGTCCTATATTATTACTTAATTGGTCTATCCTGCTGACTTATTTGACTAGGGAAAAAATAAGGTCAGCTACAAGGAGTCTGACTCCGAGGGCGAGGACGACGACGAGGTTATCTTCCGTCCTAACCGCAAGGACCGTGTCTCCGGTCGTGCGACCAAGAGAAGACGAACTGAGCCCGAAAGCGAAGATGAATTCAATGAGGCAGGAGATGGAGGATACTCGGACGATGGTATGGTGTTCTGTTGCTGGTTGGTTTTGCGGGCGCACGACTAACCCGAATATAGAAATGGATGATTTCGTCGTCGCAGATGACTCGGATGAAGAGATAGCCGCATCTTCCAACAAGCGGAAACGACCCTCCACACAATCGGCACGCAAGCCCACTAAATCTTCCTCCGTTCCTGCCCCTCCCCCACCCGTCGATGACATCGACCTTGATCTCCCAGAGGGAGAAGGCTCAGCTGGAACCGCGAAGAAATGGGCGTTTGATCCGGAGAATACAGAACCTCGGAAAGAAAGAGCTGCTGTGGCGTCTAGCAAGACAGCATCCAGCGCGAGAAAAGAAAAGGCCTACACCAAGGAGCCTGAGCAGCGCTACCCATGGCTGGCTAATCTCAAGGACATCGACGGCAACCCTAAGGGCCATCCTGACTATGATCCCCGAACTGTCTACATCCCTCCGCTCGCGTGGTCCAAATTCTCGCCTTTCGAGAAACAATACTGGGAGATCAAGCAGAAATTCTGGGATACAGTCGTTTTCTTCAAGAAGGGCAAGTTCTATGAGCTCTACGAGAACGATGCCACTATTGGTCACCAACTTTTTGATCTCAAGCTCACGGACAGGGTGAATATGCGCATGGTCGGTGTTCCCGAGATGAGTTTGGATCACTGGGCAAACCAATTCGTGGCCAAGGGCTTCAAGATTGCCCGTGTGGACCAGTCCGAATCCGCGCTGGGTAAAGAGATGCGTGAGAGAGAGGGAAAGAAGCCCACAAAAGAAGACAAGATCATCAAGCGAGAGCTCGCATGTGTTCTTACTGCGGGTACACTGGTTGAGGGTTCCATGCTCCAAGATGATATGTCCACATACTGTGTTGCAATCAAGGAAGCGATCGTGGACGATCATCCCGCGTTCGGTATCGCATTTGTCGATACTGCTACTGGTCAATTCTTCTTGTCTGAGTTCGTGGACGACGTTGACATGACCAAATTCGAGACTTTTGTCGCGCAGACCCGTCCTCGCGAATTGCTGCTAGAGAAATCTTGTGTTTCGCAGAAAGCCATGCGCATTCTCAAAAATAACACTGGGCCCACCACTATTTGGAATCTCATGAAGCCTGGTAAGGAGTTCTGGGAATCTGATATCACAATTCGGGAGCTGGAGGCAAGCGAGTATTTCGTCTCCGTGGACGATGATAATCTCACAGCCTGGCCTGAGACCCTGCGTCAAGCCCGCGAGAAGGAGCTACTGATGTGTGCATTCGGTGCTCTGGTTCAATACCTGCGAATGCTGAAGATTGAGCGGGACTTGATCACCATCGGCAACTTCACGTGGTACGATCCTATCAAGAAGGCTACGAGTCTTGTACTAGATGGCCAGACCCTGATCAACATGGAGATCTTCGCCAATTCCTTCGATGGAGGGTCTGAGGGCACTCTCTTCCAGTTGCTCAACCGATGCATCACCCCCTTCGGCAAGCGCATGTTCAAGCAGTGGGTATGCCACCCATTAATTGATTCGAAGAAAATCAACGCAAGATTGGATGCAGTTGATTCACTCAATGCCGATCCCAGTGCTCGGGACCAGTTTTCTTCCCAGTTGACAAAGATGCCGGATCTCGAACGACTGATCTCTCGTATCCACGCTGGTATCTGCAAGGCTCAAGACTTTGTACGTGTTCTGGAAGGATTTGAACAGATCGATTACATCATGGGTCTGCTCAAGGAAAGTGACACAGGCTCAGGTGAAAGCATTATTGGTCAATTGACAGCCGCGATGCCTGATCTTGCCTCTCTACTGGGATACTGGAAGACCGCATTCGATCGCCCGAAGGCAAAGGAGAATGGGATCCTTGTTCCGGAGTCCGGTGTCGAAGAAGACTTCGATAACTCCCAGGAGATCATTGAACAACTCCACCGGGATCTTGATACCGTGTTGAAGAAAGCTCGCCGGGATTTGGGGTCGTCTGCCATCTGCTACCGGGACAACGGCAAGGAAATCTACCAACTCGAAGTTCCCATCAAGGTGAAGAACATCCCCAAGGATTGGAACCAGATGTCTGCTACCAAGCAGGTCAAGCGATACTACTTCCCCGAGCTACGAAGCCTCATTCGCAAGTTGCAAGAAGCTCAAGAAACCCACAGTCAAATCGTCAAGGAGGTGGCTGGACGGTTCCATGCCAGGTTTGATGAGCATTACAATACATGGCTGGCTGCTGTTAAAATTGTATCGCAGCTCGACTGCCTGATCAGTTTGGCCAAAGCTTCCGTGGCCATCGGCCACCCTAGTTGCCGACCAGTGTTTGTAGAGGACGAACGAAGTGTGCTCGAGTTTGAAGAGCTCCGTCACCCATGTCTTCTTTCCTCTGTTGAGGACTTCATCCCCAACGACATCCAGCTTGGTGGCAATCATGCTAGCATTGACTTGCTGACCGGTGCTAATGCTGCCGGAAAGTCTACTGTTCTCCGAATGGTGTGTCCACCCAGTCTCTCCCCTTTATTTTAATAATTTTGCTAACAAGTGTAGACCTGTGTCGCTGTTATTATGGCCCAAATTGGTTGCTACGTTCCCTGCCAGTCAGCTCGACTGACCCCGGTCGACCGGATCATGTCTCGTCTCGGCGCAAACGACAACATCTTCGCTGCTCAGTCAACATTCTTCGTCGAGCTGTCCGAAACAAAGAAGATTCTTTCTGAGGCTACTCCACGCTCACTCGTCATCCTTGACGAACTCGGTCGCGGAACTAGCTCTTACGATGGTGTCGCCGTGGCTCAAGCCGTGCTTCATCACATCGCTACCCATATCGGAGCCCTGGGCTTCTTTGCCACCCACTACCACTCGCTTGCCGCCGAGTTCGAAAACCATCCTGAGATCGCGCCCAAGCGTATGGCCATCCATGTCGACGATGTCGAGCGCCGTGTAGCGTTCCTGTACAAGCTTGAGAAGGGTGTTGCAGAAGGTAGTTTCGGTATGCACTGCGCATCCATGTGTGGGATTCCAAGCAAGGTCATTGAATGTGCGGAGAATGCTGCCAAACAGTGGGAGCACACTAGCCGGCTCAAGGAGAGTCTGGAGCGCCGTAAGGGCGGTGGCTACGTCGGTCTGGGCTGGTGGAGCGATGTGGCCTGGGCCCTGCGTGAGTCTGTCACAGAGGAAGACTCCAATGCTGGCGATGTCTCTGATCGCGGCTTGGATGTCTTGATGAAGGCAATCGAGGCGCTCTAGTGTGAGATACTTGTTCGATGGTGCTTCGTTCTTTCTTCCGTCTATCCTCATAATGTGAGTCTATGATATTTGTCTCTACCTATCTTTCATTTCAACTGGCCGTTCGTGTCAGATTTCATTTTGTTTTTTTACATGTTGGTTCAAAAGGCGTCTCAGGATCTGTTCGGTTATCTAGTCCCCTATTCCTGAGAATATGTATGTATCTCCATAGCAAAGCATGTTTTTCATTTCCTAATCAGACTTAAATCCATCATCAAACCCATCCAAGTAGTCATAATATCCTTGCTGCTCCGGGGGCTTTTCTTTTTTCTCTCCCTTTATTTTCTTTTCTTTCTGATCCTTCGGACATGCCAGTCGAACAAAACGCACAACACAACAGAAAAATCGCCACAAATTCGCAGTTGAACCATTCATCAGTTTGTCATAGTCCATGTAGATTCCCACCTTCCCTTCTAGCAGACATCATCACACTAACTAATCATCATCAGTCATGATCCGAATGAGCTTCCTCGTTCTTCTCAGAGATAGAGTCGTCCCCTTCATCAAAATTTTCTTTTGTTGTCCTCGCAGCATGGCCATTTGTCTTCGGCGCATCCCCATCCAATGTAAGACCATCCATCGCTCCCCGAACAAGATCTTTATCCAGAGACTCAGCTAGTCCGTTGGGTTTATGAAGCTTCTTTCGATTCCCAGTCTGTGATGTAGTCTTGGCTACAGTGGACTTGGCGTACGTCCGAGCGGGTCGGCGTTCGACTTCTTTCTCCATGTCACTACCGTTATCCAAAGTATCGGCTAGGCCACTGGGCTCTGCGAGTCGCTTGCCCTTGGCTCTGCCATGACTTGGGCGGGAAGAAGAAGCGTTCATCTCGGCACTGGATGACTCCTCGCTACTTCTTTCTGTGGAACCATCCTGGTACTTGTATGGGTTTCTGTCACGCTTCAGACCCCTGTTGTGCTGGATGTTATGGCGGCCCGCGCGGGTGGATGAGGACTTGATGTCTGTGTGGAAAAGACTGTCTCTTTCTTTTCTCACCCCATGGCTTGTAGAGTACCTGGTGTGTCTCTTCTGCTTCGCAGGCTTTTGTTTGGTGCTCCGGCGTTGGGACTTGCTTGCGGGTTTGAAGCTCGCTTGAGAAAGCTCGTCGTATTCGACCTCGCTGTTCTCGCTTTCGTTGCGCAGAGTCGTGATCTTGCCCTTTCCCTTGCGTTTAGTATATTCTTTGCGCTTAGCCTTCTGATAATGGCCATTTGATCGAGAGTCGTCGATCTCTGATTCGGAATACCCTTCAATACTTTCTTCATCAGACTCGTTGAGCAAAAGCTTTGATTTCTTGTGCTTTGAATGCTTTTCTGCTTGCTCGGCAGATATCTCTTCTAAATCACTCCGATATTTATGTTGCGACGCAATCGACATAAACTGCGGATCAATAGCACATAACTTGAGTAAGTTTTCCCTGGCAATTCTGAATGCATGCTGAGCACGTTTGGGGGTTACACCTGTAAGACGTGCCAGTTTATCGCAGTCAATTTCCTGAAGGATGTTTAGCAGATACAGATGAACATTCAGAGTATGTAGGTAACAACCTGTATAGGATAACAAAAGTTTCCCAGAAGTAGGTACTTGACGTCAGCCCCGGGAAGACCCATCCATGCAGGACTCCTGACTCCAGGGTAGTAGAACATAATGTGTTCGTAGATAGCCTTAGCTCTCGATGACTGAATGAAGATGATGAAACCTGGAATCACAGAATAAGGGAGTGTGTTGAAGGAACATGAAGAATAAAGGAAAAGCAAGGGTAATTTATACCAGAAGATCGCACACAGACAAAGTCTGCGTGCATTTGTGGGCGACTACATCGTGTTGTTGTGCAATGGATTTTCATTGTTGGGCAAACATGTGCTGCAGTCATTCTCATACGAGAAGGCGAACTAGATACACTTGATAAACACCCCTTCCGTTATGTACCTCCAGTCAAATCAAGTTCTCAGATATCTCGAATCTCATGAAAGGATCCGTGAAAGGATCCGTGAAAGGATCCGTGAAAGGATCCGTGAAAATTTCCGTGAAAGGTTGACAGTCAAGAACCTTGGGAGAGACTGAATGGAAGATATGACCACTTAGTAGGTAGGTTCGGGCTTGATTTCGACATCGCTATCGCTCTCGACCTTCACCGGACTGTTGTTGTTGTCTCCGGATTGAATCTCAACCTTCATAGCATCCTCAGTACTCTCAGATTTAGCCTCAGTCTTGATCTCAGGTTTTGCCTCGAGCTGTTCTTCAACAAATTTGCCAGCACTCTTCTTCGCTCGGCTCTTAGCTGGGGACTTTTCCTTGGCAGTGGATGCATCCTGGTCGTCATCTAGGGCATCCAGCTGATCCTCGAACATCTTCTCGAGCTTGCGCTTGATGGCTGGAAACCGGCTGGCCGCGGATTTTTTTTTCATGTTGCTCAGCTTTCCAAGCTTATCGGTGTCAAGCTAAATTATAGGTGTGGTTAGCTTGAGTCACGGTTTGAAATATTCAGAGAGTATGCATACCCTTCCAGAGATGCACAAAACACTAGCCATAATCAGCTTCATTTCACCGACTGTGAAATCACCCAAGTTCCCAGACTTCTTCTTGGGGGGCGGGGTGGTCGACATCGCGTCAGTTGGTAGCATTGTGACGATGCGTCTGTTAATGAATGGGGTCTTTGACTGTTTGATGAAATATGAGTTTCGGTTACTGTGTAAGTTCACGGAAGATGGGTGGTTGTGGTGAAGTGAAATGTACGATCTGTTGTGTGGTAAAGGGAAGCAACCTTACGTGCAATTTATTTGTGGAAACAAGAGATATTCATTGGAATCGAGTACTACACTCTACCTACACTCTACGTGATATGCTCTGAGCTAGCCTACGATCGAAATTCCATGACCTTTCAAATATGGAGATTCAAATTCTGTATGATTCATGGTGAAGGTGAATGAAATTTGACCCTAGGATGGACCTTAAACAAAACATGTAAGCTCCCCAGAACCTTCAATGTAGGCGATAGTCCATAAAATTGACCACAATCTTTGGTCTGACCACGCGTGGATCTCGTTCCATCCTAATTCTCAGCATTCTCGGCGTATCCATCTTCATCAGCCTCATTAGCATCCTCGGTATCGTCCTCGACCTCTTCAGCTTGCTTGGCCTCCTTCGCAGCGGTTCTCTTCTCCTTCCATTCCTCAAGCTTGCGTCGGCCCTTGCCGAAGACAGTTCTAGCCGAAGTGGGTGTAACGTTGCAAAGCTCGCCGAGCTTGTTCCAATCGACCGACTGAGAATCTTCGTCTTAGACTCAAATACTATGAGATTATAACACACCATCTCACGTACCTTGCGCTTTTCCATACATAGCAATGCCAGTAGGAGGTGCTCCACCTGGGTTGGGGTGAGTCCCGATACCTTTACCAGGTCAAAGGTCTTCTCTTGCTTCTGCGAGGACATGCTTGTTGCGGTGATGCTGTTGCAACGGAAGTTTGATAGAGGAATACAACCAAGACGCGTGTGGTTATACTACATACGCCAGAAGGGAGTCTCGTAGGCAATTCGCGTCCCAAGCTCGATGAGCCCCATTAATGAAGTGATGCTTTGAGGTTCATTGAAGGAAAGAGCGTCTGAGAATGCCTTGACATCCAAACTGATATCGACTTTCGACTAACAGTGCTTGAATGTATAAATATAAATTGTAAAGTATATGCCTTGAGCTGGTCTTTTAGATATATTTGAATATGTGAAGGTAGTAAAAAAAGCGTACTATGCCCAACCGACTCTCCTACGTATACCCAGTGATTTCCCAATGGGTTCCAATCCCCCTGGGTGAGTCTGTATTGACCTTTCCGTAGTTAATTTGCAGCGCTTGAACAACTACTTTCCATTAAACCTAGAGTCAATATCTAGTAAATGCACTTTAGCCCGTTTTTCAGTCCCCCATAAACATCAGTTTTGATCAGTGTAAAAGCTTGGGATATCTTTCACGAATCGAGTGGAACTATACGAATAGTGCCAAAATGAAATTGTAAAACTGTCCAATCTCTTTGTATGTACAATTGAAGGCATTTTTATACCTTCCTCCCACCCCTGCAAGCCCATTGAATCCCACATTTTATTTGTAAGAGAAACATAAAAAAGTGGTATCTATTGACCACTTTCCATTTGACTGAAAGCAGGCCGAATTGGAATGTCAAGCTGTAATTCGGGAAGATGCAGTTTCTATGCAGAAACTGGTAATAAAGATATCAAACTGTACCGGCGGGTCCAATCTTGATTCCATAGGAGTTCAGGATTCTTGGTAGTTATGCAGAGAGTATGGTGTATATAGAACGCCATGTTAGGGTTAGTGTTGAAAGCACCGCAATGCCATGTTAATTACGAAGCACAATTATTAAAGGTTATACGTAGAAAAAATTCTCTTACATAAAGTAAGCATTTTGTGTTACCTTCACATATATCTAGAAAAACATCTGAAAAGATTTTCTAAAAAGACTAGCTAAAAATACTTCATAAGACCGTATAACCGGCCGACTACTCTTGTAGAAAATTGACTGGGATTCTTAACAAATATATCCCCGATACTAGATTACCTTTTGCCTTCACAAAGCATTTGAGTATTACTCTTTATATGCAAAACATGGTCTTAATTTAATCCATATCGTAGGTTAAGGGCGACCTATAGTTGGCTACTTTGGGTAAACAGGGTTAGATACTGAGATCATGTATGAAGTCGCCACCCTGGGTCGCTTTGCAGTCGTCCGTTTGTAGCATCATACATAGTCCCCTGCGACATACTTAACCCGCTACTATGTCCAAGTAATGTCTAAGTCACTCCATGTCCAGACATGCAAGTTGTGTCCAAGGGTACACGACAGCCACTATCGCTCTCTAATCACGCGAGACCTGTATTATAGCTTGTTTGACTCCAGATGTGTGATGATCCTTAACTATGACCATTATGAACATCCAAGTTAAGTAACGTCTAACTAACTTTGAGTAACGTCTAGCCCAACCAATGTGTAAATAGCCGAGCGTCCAAGTCACGTCCAAATAATCTCCAAGTGATGGGAAAGTGCCACGACATTCAGGGGTCTTTTGTAGGTCGACGGTTGACTGCATATGAGTATTATCCCGGATGCCTATATAATCTCCGATTGTCAACATGTACGTGAATTTGGATACATAGGTATATAGCTGGAGCAACAAATGGAATATCCTCAGTGTTTCATTTGAGTGCTTGATCACTAGTTTGAGACACAACCTAGTAGATACACTGTGGTTTTCTTTTTCCTTTTTTTTTCCCTTTTCTGTTTCCTTTTCTCTTTCCTTTTTTTTCGCTTAAAAGCATTCACGATTCTCCTTGGTAACCTCCTCGCATTCTCCTGCAAAACATCCTAGCCATCTGGTAAAAAGCACCACTCTCAAATCCGTTCCACGTTGTGCTCTAGGAGTTTCTGAACAGGGAACTTAGTTCTCGTGCTGGTTGTCCTCCTACTCCTCATCCTGCTCGTAGGCGTCATCCTCTTCATCGGGCAAGGGGGACTCAGGGAGGTGCTGTTTCACAGCCATGTCAAGCGCAGCCTCGTCGTTCTCATCAGCCTTCTCAGTCTTGACCTTGATGTCCTCAGCGGTAGCGGTGGGTCCAGCAAAACTTTCGGCGAGGGATTCAATGACGGGTTCAGCGGTGAGTTCACGGATAGGCTCAGCGACAGCGGTCTCACGGCTAACACCTTCGGCGAGGTTGGTAGCGGACTCGGTAGCGGTAGGATCAAACTCAAGCTTGATGGAGACCTGGTCTTCATTTTCCTCAGACTTGATAGCGGCCTTGCCCCCCTTGGGGGTCTTCGGGGTCTTGGTCGCCTTGGGGGTCTTTGGAGTCTTGGGAGTGCGAGGGGCCTTGGCGTTGGACTTTCCTCGCTTGGAGGGAGTGTCCTCGGGGGACATGTCAGACTGGCCACCGTTACCACTGCCATCAGCATTGTCATCGCCGTACAGTTTGTCTAGCTTTCGCTTGGCATTGCGGAAGAGCGTCTGGGCAGAGGATGACTTGATGCCAGCGTTCAAAGCAAGTTTGTCGTAGTCGATCTTCGTGGTTGATTCTGTTAGCAGTCAAATTGGAATGAGGGAACTTAGGACCAAATGGCATACCTTGTCATTCTTCAAGCAGACATGGGCCAGCGCCAGGAGCTTGGTTTCAGTGGCGGACATGCCAGTGATGAGGCTTGTCTTCGGAGCAGCTGGAGAAGACATTTTGGATCAGTTTGGTGAGATTGTATGAAGATTCGGTAGTCGAGCTTGAGTATCAAAGTGGATTGAAGTTGAAGTCACGAGTGTATGATGAAAGAAGGAAGTTGTACGACAGGTCAAGGTGAAAGAAAAGGGCAAACCGCGGTGATATGACGGGGAACTAAGACTGTATTGACGTGATCCGGGCTTGAGAATGCGCGTGCAAACCGGGCTTAGAAACGCGCGTAGAGCATGAGGATGTCAACGCAGGGTTGTGGAAGTGAAGGTTGATGTGAACCAGGGTTGAAAACTCGCATAGAACAAGGCTATTAATGCAGGAGTATCAGATTGAGGGTAGACGAAGAAGGGAACTTCAACCAAGCTGCAAGTGACGGGTATTTAACTGTGTTCGAAGATTTAATCACGAGGAATTACAAGGGAAAATATGGTTTCTTGAATGGACTCTAGTTCGGACCTGCTTGATATGAGCTAGGTAAGATTTCAAACGAATTGAGGCCATATAAACAGTTTTGATATTCTTCCAAAGAATGGGAAATGGCTTGCTATGAGATGACTTTGTTGCATTAACACGCTTCATGGAAGTTAATTCTGACTAGGACTTCACATAGTTACTATATAGTAACAAAGATCCAAGAGCCATCAAGTCACGGATATATATTTTATCAACGAGGCTGCGACTTGGCCTTTTGGATTTGCTGGTAAATTCCATTCCACAATTCTGGGTAGAAAGCCGATGTCTGTCTCCCCGGCTTGCTGTGGGTCCCAGTATAGAACTGGGTTGGGGCTCTGCCTTGCCACCATCGTTGTGGTGACGGATTCAGATTTTGGAATGTGACTGGCCGCAACGCGTCCTTGAACGGAACAAGATCTCCTATACGAACAGTCGTTTGCCGGGGAATGGTGTTGAATCGCATGCTGGTGAGATACAGCACCGCTGTTGGAGGCAGATCTTTTGCGTACTGGACGGCGGCTTCCCGCGACTTCCTCGCAAAGGCGGGCAGCGCCAGATGGATAAAGTTCACATACGGTGCGGCCGTGTAGGAGACAAATAGCATCGGCAGAGCGCCAGCAGCAATCACTATAGTACAAAATCAGCATAGACCCTCAGGTGGTATGATGTCCAAATTAGCTTACCCGCAGGTGTGCTGTACCAGGGGTAATCATCAGCCACGGAGCATGCCGGTGCAACGATAAGACACGCTGCACCGAACAAAAGCACTGTAGTGATTCGCAGCGTCCCTAGAAAGATAGCTCTACCCGTCCCTCCATAATAGACCAAGATTCGCTCAGGTGGCCCTGCAAGTCTAGCTCAGTACACGCCCGTAATGACTGACGGGAGGGTTGAAACTACCTGTCCTAGTGGTTGTCTTTGGTGGTGTGAGCGTTCTTGTGACTGGTGAACGCGTAGCTGGGATGGTTTCTTTCGATTTGGGTAATGGTGAAAGATGCTTCTGCGACGGCCGAGGGATTTGCGACTTGAACCGGACCCAAACGCTCCTCCGAAGATTGCGCTGGGCGCACTCTGGTAGAGTTGTGCGCAATTGAGGGTGAAGTAGGATCTGTAGTCGCATTGTGCCTGTGTAATGTGGTTGGCTTGGAATTCGGATGTTGATCAATCCCCAATAAATCGGCGTTGCGACGCCGATCACTCGGCAAAAAGGTGACCGCCTTAGCTTCCGCTCTGTTTAGATTGCTGGATGAGCTGACCCCTGCCAGTCTTTGGCACACTCTCCTTTGATCTCATTCCTTCATACACCGTTGATTGCCTAGCTGGACTAGGCTTTGAAGTCTATCCGAATATTTCTTTGATGCAGGTCATGAGCAGCTAGCGCGAGCTTTCCTTCCACGCCATGTCTCCGGCTTATCGCATGCCACCTGGCATTGTGTTACTTTGGGTAGGGCTCGTAATGCTTCTAGCATCTGTACAAGCATACGAAGAAATATCAGATAAAACGTTGACCGAACTTCTACGGCCCAATAACGACTTCGATATTCACAATGGCGCTTTGTTGTCCCCTATACTAAGGACCCGCGTCCCTGGCACCCCCGGCTCCACCGCAGTGCTCAATCACTTCGCCGACTTTTTTCGAACCACATTACCCAAATGGACTATTGAGATCCAGAACTCTACAGCCAAAACACCACTATCAAAAGGGAAGGAGGTACCTTTCCGAAACTTCATTGCTACTCGCGATCCTCCTTGGGCCTCGGTTGGTGACGTCGGCCGGCTCACTCTTGTCGCCCATTATGACAGCAAGATAGAGCCGGAAGGCTTCATCGGGGGTATCGACAGTGCTGCGCCATGTGCGATGATTCTGCATGCCATGCGCAGCATTGATGCCGCGCTCGAGAAGAAATGGTCCGCACTGCAGGAACAGGGACTACACACCTATCTTGAAGAGGAGCGGGGTCTTCAGGTTATATTTTTAGATGGTGAAGAAGCCTTCCAAGACTGGACTGCCACTGATTCTCTCTATGGGGCTCGTGCCCTGGCTACACATTGGGATGACCAAGTCTATCCCGCAATGTCGGAATTCAAGGGTCCCTTGTCGTCAATATCTCTTTTTGTCCTTTTGGATCTGCTGGGCTCGAAATCCCCGACAATTCAATCTTACTATGAGACAACCCACTGGGCTTATCAAAGCTTGGGGACCCTTGAAAAACGGTTCAAGACATTGAAACAGTTCAAGTCTACCTCGGCTGATCCATGGTTCGTCGATACAGAGAAGGATGGACACAAGCTCACACCAATGGGCGGCATCCAGGATGACCACCTTCCTTTCCTCGCAAAGGGGGTAGAAATCCTCCACCTCATTGACTTCGCCACTTTCAAGGGATTCCCTCCTGTTTGGCACACAATCGACGATGACGGTGAGCATTTAGATTTGGATACCGTCGAGGACTGGAGCATGCTAGTTACCGCCTTCGTTTCTGAGTGGATGGAGTTGGAAGGATACTTTGACCACCCATCTGCCCCCAGTACACGCAGTGACGACGAATCTGCCGAGTGGGAAGCACTTGGCATGGACAGGAAGACTGACTTGTAAGCCATTCTTCCGTTTACTCACCTCTCTATGTTTTTGGCCCCCGTCTAGCCTTTGTTATATACCCAATGCATTTATTCACGGACCAATGGCATCTATTCTCAGTTGAACCGACTATGTACATATTCTATGGCATTATTTTCTTTGCTAATCAAGCCTCGGACGCAGCTCCTGATATATTCGGACTTCCATATTTTCTATCCTCACAGCATCATGCACCGATCTCGACTCTATTCCCCCGAGAAGACGCCAAAGTTCGATAAAGCTAACGAATAAATAAATTTCTATAATTTCTATATTTCTTTCATCTTAGATGAGGTTGCCCAGCATGTATCCACCCATCGTGATCAGCCCCCAAGTTGGTTGTAGGACTGTTCGCAAAATTGCAGGGCCTGGGCAGACCCCTCTCAGTCCCCAGGCTAGTCCAAACGTCGCTGCACCTGCAACAAACCGCCAATCGATGTCACTCACTGTGGCTGTTGGGAGTCGCCATTTCTCAGCAAGGGTAGGCTTCGAAACGGGCTTTCCCTTCTCAGCCGCTTGGCCTGGTTTCTTAGCCAGGAAAGTAAACAGCGAAGGTCCAATCCCAAACAGAATGACCAGCGCCAGCGACGGATCAAATCGGGATGGGTCAGTTACGAAGGCAAAGAACCTGAGCACCTTGGCTGGGTCCGCCATTCCAGATATCAAAAGACCTAGACCAAACTCCAACCCAGCCACATAGGAATAGACGACTCTAGATTCCTCCGACCGACGGACCTTCCGCGGAACAGTGATGAAGTTCGTGATTGCCGCTAGCAGCGCTGCACCAGCCATGAAGCCCAACTCCGACCCAGATGGATACACTGGTGTATAGCATGGGGTTGTACCACAAGATGGGATGTTTGATCCGCCCTCAACAAAGTTCGCTGTGAGCAATGCAGTTGTGAAGAAGATAGCGGTTGCAATCAACGAGCGGGGCGAGAGACGCGAAAGGCCACACAGCATGTGTCCGGAGGTACAGCCTCGACCGTTCTGTTTCACTTAGTCAACTTGTTCTTTGGTCTCCAATTATATCCGGTACTCCTCACCTTTGTTCCCCATCCCAATAAGAAGCCAACTCCCAGAGTTGTTACAGCAGAAGCCCAGGAATGTGGCGGTGTGGGATACTCCGGGATCAGTGATGGTGCCAACAAGTACACCGGTACAATGCTGGACACCAAACCCGCGATGATGGGCACGTTGTCACGACTCGGGTTGAAGGCACACCCGGATAGGAGAGAGGATATGCCGAAGACTGCGCCATTGTGTACGAGCAGGCCGGATGAGCCGTGGAATAATAATAGCGCGCCCAGCGTGGTATGAATTGGGGTGAACATGACTTTGATGTTCTGTCGGATCGTCTTTGTTAATAAAGTTTTATTCCTGATGTCATTGCGGGAAAGGTAGTCTGAGGTTTGATGGTAGATGACGGCTGGGGTATAGAACACCCAAGGAAGAAAGGAAAAAATGAATCTATAGCCGGGAATTTTCTCAATTCAATGGTCAAAAAAGAAGCAAAGAAACAAAGGAGTTGAGGTAGGGTTTCTATGTTCTTGCAGGATTTCCGGATCGGGGACCATTCACGTCGCCGTTATAGATATAGTGGTCCCCGAGCATTTTCTTTCGGCATCTCTCGGTATTTACCCAGGCCATTATGAGCTCATTGGTTGACTATTCTATTCAAACACTTACTCCTCATTTCATCATTTCAAGCACTTTCATGTACTAATTCACCGTGTTACACCAGACCCTGCATACAGTAGCATGACAAGACAACTCGAGTAACTATGTTTAGATGAAGATTCCCAAAGAATCAGAAGACCCCCTGGATATTAGCAATCAATGTGACAATAGTAACAAATGTAACAACTGTGAAACAAAGAAAATGAGACATCGGAGTGAGCAGAAGACTTGGCCGGACTCTCCGTCTCGTGAAGCACACTCAATCCAGCCCCTTCTACGTATATGTTGCGGCGGTCATTGCGGATATTGTTGCAAATGTTAGTTTTTTCAGCTACTTTCTAATTAACCCTCTCAGAAGTGATCTTCAATTTTCATTCTCGTTCAGAATGGGGAACACATCCAGCGTCGCCGGCCGTGAGTGCTTCATGGCCGCCGTGGGAGGAAACCCTACAATGGCTACTTTTCGGGGAGATCTGTTATATGAATTCCGGGCCTTGCCATCCTATAACCTAGCTATTCCTGTTCATCCATCGGTAATCACCTATCCAAATACTACGACACAGGTCGCTGAAATTGTGCGTTGTGCCGTTGATACAAATTACCGGGTGCAGGCTTACAGTGGAGGTCACAGCTACGGGAACTATGGTATGAACGTAAATTTCTAGTCTAAATATTACCCTTACTAAACCAACTCTACTATGGTAGGCCTGGGAGGAGCCGATGGCCATGTTGTCGTCGACCTAAAAGCTTTCCAGAACTTCTCCATGGATCCGGACACCCATATCGCCACAGTTGGAGCCGGTACAAACTTGGGTGATCTCCAAGACCGTCTTCTGCGTGCAGGTGGTAGAGCGATGTCACATGGATCATGTCCGCAAGTCGGCGTTGGTGGTCATTTCACCATTGGTGGCCTCGGTCTCATGTCACGACAATGGGGAACTGCGCTGGATCATGTGCTGGAGGCTGAAGTAGTCCTGGCCAATTCCAGTATTGTGACAGCGTCGGACACACAGAACCAGGACATCTTCTGGGCTATCAAGGGTGCGGCCGCAAGCTTTGGTATCGTCACTGAGTTCAAAGTTCGCACGCAGGAAATTCCCAAGGGCGCTACGCAATACACATATACATTCAGCCAGGGAGATGTACTTGACAAAGTCAAACTCTTCCAAGCCTGGCAATCCATTATCGCAAAGCCTAATATTACGCGGAATTATTCCACCGAGCTCACAGTCTTCCGGGACGGTATTGTGATCACGGGCAGCTTCTTTGGAACCAGAGAGGAGTTCGAAGAATTTGAGCTGGAAAACAGTCTCCCAATCCGAAACAAGGGCAATGTGGCATACATCACCAACTGGCTAGCCGTAGTAGCCCACGCGGCTGAGAATTACCTAGTCTCCATCGGCGGAGCCTTACTGACTTCATTCTATTCCAAGTCAGTATCATTTACAGTCGACGAACTGTTCACCGAGCGCGGCCTAGTAGCCTTGTTCACATACCTCGACTCCGCACCGAAGGGCAGTGAGAATTGGTGGGTTATCTTCGACCTCGAAGGTGGCGCAACCAACGATGTTCCCATGAATGCCACAGCCTATGTTCACCGTGATGCTGTCATGTGGATGCAATCCTATGCTGTTGTCGGGTTTGAGCCTCCTGCATTCATTGCCAGGAGGTTCCTCGATCGCTTGCATCAAGTTGTCATAGAAAATCGACCACCCGGTCCTCTGCGTTCCTATCCGGGATATGTTGATCCTTACCTCGAAAATGGTCAGATGGCCTACTGGGGATCGAATCTTGAACGACTTCAAAGTATCAAAACTCTTATTGATCCAAAGGATGTCTTCCATAACCCGCAGAGTGTGGCTGTTAATCCCATTACCAATTCTCACAATTAGGGTTGCTTAGGGAGAAATCCTGTGCCAGCTTCACATGTTTTAGTGACACAAGAGTGGGTACTGCGATGCAGCCTTGTTGGTACTGGTCTTGGTATATTTCACATGGGCATGCAGTCTTAAATTGAATAAATTTTCTATGTTATATATCTTACTCGATACTCCCACACAACCCTACCTCTACTGATAATGATATTTTGGTTCGACCTCTCTGAGTGGAATAGATAGGATGTTTGCTTTTCTCTCATTTACCGACCTGTTGAATACCTCGGGCATTTTTATACATATTTAGTTCTTAGCTCTCGGTGCACGAACCACGTCGGGGTACGGGTTTAGGGGTCTCACACGCCGATTCTAAGGCAGTGATATTTCTCTCCTTTCTAGTGCTGTCATGAGCTCCAGGTGTCTGGAACAAGTATAGCATGTTGTGTGATTGGCTCTTTCGTGAGATCGTGAGGTGGCCCAGCAGACCAGGAATACTTCCCAAAACAGCCAAGTGCCATCTTAATTCACAAAAGGCTCCACTTCAGGAAAGTAGAGTGGTCCCAGCATTCCATGCATTCATTGACTTAGAAAGCCCTGTGTTACGACGAAGATTTATGCATTGGAGAAAATAGCATTCATATAGAATGTTACATATCCCCTGTACCTTTTGGTTTTTCTGTCGTAATCGCCGCTGTTGATCCTCGTTGGTCAAACTATACATACTATATATTTGTATGTGACCTTGGAACCTTCCAAGTTCCAAGTTGAGAATCCCGGAAGAGCCGCTTGTTACTAAGCCATCTGCGACCCCAGGGTACCGGGATATCTATTCTACTCCCCATCTATAAAAGCCATACAAGTAACACATCGATCCAATAGTGCCAATGATGCATATCACGGCTGGGAATCTTGCTTAATACTGGCTGTAACACATCTCCGTCCAGGCACTCCAGTCATGAAACGCACCTGCAGCCCAGAAACCAGCCCGGAGCATGAGCCGAGAAAGGAAATCCCACTAGATGACCGCCCAATCCTCTCGAGCCTAAATGCACCTATCTCTCCGCCCCGAAGAAGATCATCCATCAAATGGGTCAAGGGTGGGGATGGGGGAGACGCTACCCCGCTGAACGCATCGCAGCTAAACACTTCATCCAGCCTCGCTGCCATCGAAGCAGGCCAGGTTGAAGTGACCGACCATTTGAACACAATTTCTGCAAAGCTCAAAGAATGCGTTCGCCCACTTCCAAAACAGTCCTTACCGCTGCTGCCCATCAAGGAATGGATGGAGCTGTACAGACGCAACGAGCACTCAGAGGGACGGCATTTCGTCATCCATCAACATGACCATCCCATCGCAGGGCCCCATTATGATCTCCGCCTCCAGTTCTCAGAGACCAGCTCTGTCAGTTGGTCGGTTATGTATGGGATGCCTGGCGATCCGAATAGTCAGCGATTAAACCGCAATGCGACTGAAACTCGGATCCATTGTTTATGGGTGGGTTTATGATCTGGCATGAAATGGTATAATAGCAATTATTCACACCTTCACAGAATCATCTGATTGAAACAGCTTCTCACAAGACGGGGAGTCTGATTATCTGGGATACTGGAGAATATGAAATTCTACCGTATCAAATGGACCCATCTGGCCCCGTGACCGATGACTCGCGATCAGATAGCCATGTCTCACTGGAGGAGCCAATCTCAGATAGCGCGAAGTTACGAGAAGCTTTTCAGAATGTAGGTTTATCCCTGTACAACACGGAGACTAATAGGCTTAATTCTCTAACGCTGAGCCACTAAGCGCAAAATCCGACTCCGACTCCATGGAACCCGTTTACCAAAAGACTACACCATTATTCTGCGAATGGACAAAACTACCAATTTTGCGAGGCCCATCCGTGAGGGCCCTAAGCGGCGTCGTCGGCACCAATCGGGGGCAAGGGTGCCACAACCGCCATCTACTTCGGACTCCGGATCGCCTCCGCCGGCACTTGGTAAAAAGAAATTGAGAGTGGATCCAACACCGCAACGATCTCAATCCGGATCTCGAACCAGCCCAGCTAGGGATGCACATGCAGATGATACCTACACCGCCGACCTCGAAATACAAAGAAATAATGCTTACCCAGGATCTAGCAATACGATTGGCTCGATTCACCAACGGCGATGGTATCTCAGCTTAGATCGGCAATCCTCTGGATTTGAGCGGACGAGAAATACAAGGGGGTTGACAGAAATAGACAGAAAGTGGACTCGCAAACCCGTCGGACAAGGATTCGAGCCGTTTTACGTGCACGGACCGGATTATGAGCGGAGCGTTGTGACTGCGCGACGAGGGCGCGATGTCTTGGATGATGAGGCCGTAGAAGAGTTTGTGCCGAGACGCGGGTGGAGGCCGGTCCTGCATTAGGGAGAATTAGAGAGCATTAGGGAGCATTAGGGAGCACTAGGGAATAATGTGTGGACATTTATGTGGACATTAGATGGATACAAGCTATACGAATTGGAAGTGAGCAATTGTTCCTAAATGCTTGGTGCTGACATCCTATTCCGCACATGATCATTGGAAGACGCAATGACTCCAATCTCGGGGTTCGGATATCGGAGTTACCCAGTTAACCTGTCCAGATATGCACAGTAGTTCCCTGAACACGAGACTCGAACAATATAGTGCATACGTATGACTCAATACACAGCCCTGCTGGGAAATTGATCTGACAGTTGATATCCATTATGAAAGGGTCAAGTATCTAAGTATCTGAGTCATTGGCGGTCTAAGGTCGGTCTATTCCGTATTCCCTCTTTCGTTCCCCGCCCGAATGTCACGATGGCTCGCGCTAACATACTGCGTATTCGTTATAGTCGCTGATAACGCCTTGATGTTTCTTTTTGTCGCTTCCTTTTTTTGTCTTTCTTTTTTTTCGCGTCTGAAAAAACATGGCCTACTTGGCGACATCTAGTTATCTAGCCTTGTCGCTAGTTGCCCTGAATAGTATACCTGCTATTCGGAGTATCGCCCACCGCATTTCACGAGCGCGAGATTATGAACCCATTCAATTAGCCAAAGAGGTTTACCGCGATGAAGATGGAGAAGCGACCGACGAATCCCTTCGAGCTTTCTCTGATAAATGGCAAAGAATCGCGATCGCTCTTTTTTCTGTCGCCGGGTTTTCGGTGACTCTCGCATTGGCCGTTCTTGCGACATTGAAGCTTACAATCACGAATTCCACGCTATTGGTCTGGCTGCAATTCGGAGTATGGGTATGTACAAACCCTGACAAAGGACACAGAGGCAATCAATTTGAAACAATCTTAATAGCTAACTCTTATTTTCTAGACTCTGCTCGCTATTCAAGCTGTTGCTTTCTTCACTGAACCCCGACCAACAAGCCGATATGTTCTCGGCCACTTCGCCTTCTGGGGGAGTATCATTGCCATTGCAGTTCCAAGCATTGAACTGGGCATCTTGGTATTCTCCCAACTCGGACTTCACCATGGGCGAGTTTGGATCGGACTGCAATTGGGTCAAATTGCTAGCGCTGCTCTTCGTGCCGTATTCTGTGTTCTAATCCCGCGTCGTCCAGATGTCTACTATGAAGATAAACTGGTTGAACGGGAACTTTCAGTTTCACTACTCAGTCGTTTCACGTTTAGCTGGGCCAATGGGTTGCTAAACTACGCAGTGAAGCACAAGACCATGGACCTAGAGGATATTCCCAAGCTAACGGCATCCAAACGTGCTAATTATCTCCGTGAGAAATTCGAAATTGCCAGAAAAAACCGGAAATTGTGGCTGGCCATTGTCTTCGCGCATGTGGGCCCCCTGATCGCCCAGACGATACTTAGTCTGGCGATTTGCTTTCTGAGCTTTGGACCCCAAGTCGCCCTGTTTCAAATATTGCAAACACTCGAACTGCGCGGGACTCCGGATTGGAATGTCGGAGCATCCTATATCTGGGTCCTGGCCTTGGGTGGGCTGATGTTCCTTGCCTCGACCGTGGAGGCATGGCTGTTCTGGGTCGTCTACTCTAAACTTGGAGTTCCGATCTTCGCAGAGCTGTCGGCAGTCATCTTTGCTAAAGCTATGCGTCGGAAGGATGTGAAGTATACAAAGAAGTCCAAAACGCCAGATGGATCCGATAGCTCCAGCAAAGGAGCTGCTGAGGCTGACGACGACGAGGACGCATTGAAGAAGAGCCGTCAGAGCATTATCAACCATGTGGCTGTGGATGCTCGACGTGTTTCCGACTTTGCCTCTTTCAACTACATTATCCCCCAGGCGATCTTCCGAATCATCATCGGTGCCACCTTCCTGGTCCAAATTCTCGGCTGGCAAAGTGCCTTTGCCGGTCTCTCGGTGTCTCTTCTTGTGACACCTTTGAATATTTACGCTGCTAAGAAATATTCGAATGCCCAGGACCGATTGATGAAGTTTCGTGACCAGAAGTTGGCAATCGTTACCGAAGTGCTGCAGGGAATTAGGCAGATCAAATTCTCGGCTTTGGAGGAGCAATGGCAGAACCGCGTCCAGGAGGCTCGAGAAACCGAACTTGGCGCATTGTGGGCTTCCTTCCTAGCCGATATTGGCCTGCTTGCGATCTGGGTCCTCGGCCCCGTCGGTTTATCCGCCGTTTCCTTGACTGCATACGCTATTCTTCATGGTACTTTGTCGCCTTCTGTGGCTTTCACAGCTATGGCAATCTTCAGTTCTCTTGAAGCATCGCTCGCTATTATACCAGAGCTCATGTCAATGGGTCTGGAGGCGAAGGTTAGTTCGGATCGTATTGACAAATTTTTGGCTACCTCCGAAAATGTTGTCAACACTGTCCCTGCTGAATATATCGCTTTTGAGAACGCCTCTGTTGCTTGGCCTGCGGAGGAGGAAGATATCAAGGATTCCGAGGATCGTTTCATTTTGCGTGACATGACCTTGAAGTTCCCGACGAAGAGTCTGAGCGTGGTCTCGGGCAGAACTGGCTCTGGAAAAAGTCTTCTTCTCTCGTCGATCCTGGGTGAATGCGATGTCCTCGCCGGTACCATCAAGGTGCCCGTTCCACTTCCCGTTACAGACCGATTTGACCACCTTGCGACGAAGGCAAATTGGATTATCGACTCGGCAATTGCCTATGTTGCGCAGATGCCATGGATTGAGAATGCTACGATCAAAGCGAACGTTCTCTTTGGACTCCCGGACGACGCAGAGCGCTACCAAAAGGTCATCTCTGCTTGCGCTCTAGCAAAGGATTTCGACATGCTTCCAGACGGTGATATGACCGATATTGGTGCGAATGGTGTCAATCTGAGCGGTGGCCAACGTTGGCGTATCTCCTTCGCCCGCGCATTGTACTCCAGGGCTGGCATACTTATCATGGATGATATCTTCAGCGCCCTCGATGCCCACACAGGTCGTCACGTCTTTGAGAACGCTCTTACCGGAGAACTCGGTCAGAACCGAACTCGCATTCTGGTCACTCACCATGTTGCACTGTGCCTTCCTCGCACGGACTACTCCGTGCTGTTGGAGAACGGTCGCATCAAATACGCAGGTACCATTGATGACCTAAGGGAATCACATCATCTAGAGGATATCCTTCGCGAGGAACAAGCCGCTGAACAAGCGGATCTTGCAGCAGCTGGAGAAGACGGTGAATTCCTCAATGATGAGGAGACAACTCTCCAAAAGGTAATCTCGAATACATCCCACCACAAACCGAGCACGGCTACAAATGGCCAAGCTGCCAACGGAAATGGAACCGCTGCTGCACAGACGCCTACACCGAAGAAATTCGTTGAGGACGAGAAACGAGAAATCGGTTCTGTGCAACTAGCAATTTACATTGCGTTCTTGAATAAAGGTGGCTCCGTGCTCTTTTGGTTAGCGACGTTCGCAGTCTATTTATCGTTTTCGTCCCTCTTGGTTGGAAGGGTGAGTGCATAAAACCCCAAGACAGTCCCATTGTCTATATACTTTATCTGACCCTTATTTACTCTAGTCCTGGTGGATCAATATTTGGACACGTTCAGCTTCCAATACTCAGGCTCATCCTCAGCAATACAATGTCCTATTACAGCATGCCATGCGGCCAACTGCACCGGCCCCACAAGATGACGACCTCTTTATGTATCTCGGAGTCTATGTTGTTCTCTCGGTCATTGCCTGTATAATGGGGACAATCCGTTATTACTGCATTCTTTCGGCATCAGTGCGGGCCTCGAGGAACCTGTTCAATGCCTTGATTTATACTATCCTCCGCGCACCACTCCGGTGGCTAGATACTGTCCCCTTGGGGCGAATTCTCAACCGCTTCACAGCCGACTTCCACGCGATCGATTCCCGAATCGGATACGACATCGGGTTCTTCGTGGGTAAGATCCTAGAAGTTATGGCAATCATGGTTGCAGGCATGCTTGTCAACTGGACGGTGATCTTGCTTGGCTTGGTCCTGTTGATTATATGCCTACAACTGGCCATATCATACTTGGCAGGTGCCCGTCAAATCAAACGTCTCGAGAGCACTGCGAAAAGCCCTATCTTTGAGCAGTTCGGATCTAGTCTCGCTGGCCTGATCACCATTCGTGCCTTCAGCAAACCAGACACCTACGTCGAAATCATGTACGGCAAGATCAATCGCCACGCGCAAGCATGGTGGACCTTGTGGCTGTTCAACCGCTGGCTCTCATTCCGCATGAGCATCGTCGGCGCTATCTTCTCAACTGTCACTGCTGGGCTGGTGGTCTATCTGCCTGGTATCAGCGCTTCTCTTGCGGGTTTCGCTCTCAGCTTTGCGTTGCAGTATAACAGTGCGATCACAATGGCACTGCGACAATACGCCAACATTGAATTGAACATGAACGCCACAGAGCGTGTCATCGAGTATTCCAACATCGAGATGGAGAACCAAGGAGGAGCCGACGCACCCGCGGCTTGGCCTACAGAGGGCCACCTCGAAGTCCACGACCTTGTCGTGGGCTACGCACCGGATCTCCCACCGGTATTGAACGGTCTCAACTTCTCTGTGGAGAAGAACCAGCGCGTGGGCGTCGTTGGACGCACAGGAGCAGGCAAGTCCTCTTTGACGCTTGCACTCTTCCGATTCCTGGAGGCGCGGTCTGGCCAGATCTTCATCGACGGAATCGATATCTCCACAATCAAGCTGCATGATCTCCGCAGCCGACTTGCAATCATCCCGCAAGACCCAGTGCTATTCTCAGGCACCGTGCGATCAAATCTAGATCCGTTCGACGAATACAGCGATACAGAGCTCTACGATGCGCTAGCACGTGTCCATCTCATCTCGGAGGCCGATGACGACGAGCTCACACTCACATCACGGACTGCCACACCCCGCCAGCCCAGTGAAACGGGCGCCACCACACCACCGCCGGCACAGAAGACCAACTCTAACGTTTTCACCTCTCTCTCTGCGACTATCTCCGAGGGCGGCCTCAACCTCTCACAGGGTCAGCGCCAGCTCCTCTGTCTCGCCCGTGCCATCGTTGCGCGGCCCAAGATTATGGTTCTGGACGAGGCGACCTCAGCTGTTGATATGGAGACCGACGCGTTGATCCAGACTTCTATCCGGGCGGAATTCGGCCGCAATGCTACCACCCTGTTGGTCATTGCGCACCGACTTAGCACCATCGCGGACTTCGATCGCATTCTTGTTATGGATGCTGGAAAGGCGGCTGAGTTTGGCACGCCTAAGGATCTTATGGGAATTGAGGGTGGTGTTTTCAAGAATCTTGTTGAGAATAGTGGGGAGAAGGAGGTGTTGGAGAAGATGATTTTCGCGTGAAAAAGTATTTGGAAAGAGGACATTTGGGAGAAGGGGACTATATTTATTTAAATTGTTTTGTATACATTACTCGACGCTGGGAAATATCAGTGCAACATATACATATCAAAATGCATTGATGCGGTTCAAATTTACAAGTTGCATGAAGACCTACAGCTACCTATGCCCTGGTAATGAGGTAGGTAAAGATCTCAATTGGTTCAAGATTCCTAGATTTGCATATTGTCTCTGAACAGTGCAGGATAACAGTGAACAAGTAACAGATACCCGCTACCTGATATTTCAAGTTACTTTCTCAACATCTTGCCACAAAAGAGGTCGCCAATTCGACCTTCTATATCCTGTCGTAGATCAGTAGGCCAGTGCCCCTTCAGCTGGTGCGGTGGGACTTGTGGGACAAAATTCCCCGAACGCATCAATTTCCCAAGTTGCAAGTGATGCCAAACATTGCTGAACCGCATATGACCCGTATAGTCTCGCTCACCGACTAGAAACGCGTCCGTATACCATCGAAAAACCGGTGGAAGCCTGGAAGGAAACCAGTCGCTAATGACGAAATGTAATGAGAGAAGGTTTAGGGACGCTTGGTCAAAGAACTCGACAAGGGCACAACATGTACTCTGGTTAAGGTTAGGATAAGGCCAGGACGGGAAGTGATGACGAGCTCCAGGTAAGTTGAGTTCTAAATGTTGAAGGTGAGTGTGTTGAACAATGCCGGCGAGAATATCGTACGGCTATAAGAACATTAGCGACTGGGATGTCGGAAAGCTTCTATTAATAGTAAAATAATAGCGTGGATACTCACCAAGTCCTCGTCAGGCGTTAAGCTCAAATTAACACCAAGAGAAAGTAGGTTAGGCAGTTGATCGGCTAGATTGATGAGGTTATGAATGCTGACAGGGGTACATTTGTTCTCAGAACATTTTGCCCTGCCTAATCCATATCTAAATCGGAGGTGTTGAAGAGATTTGGCATGGCATTCTGCCAATACCTCTAGAGTCTTTTGCGGAAATCCATACCCGATAAACATTTTCAAGGGTGGGAGCTCTTTAAGAAAGCTGTGGAATTGCTCTACCCGTTCAGTATATGCAGGGCAGTCTCTTTCATATCCAGAATGCGAGTTCGGAATGCTCATCTGTAGATTTTCTAGCGCATGGAAGCAGCCAGGCAGAGTGATCTTTGGCAGCAAGTGGATCCAATCGACGGCGATTAAGGAGAGATATTTGATGGTTTGCCATTGTAGTTGTGTGGCCCATAACGTGCTCTGAAGTGGTCCAAATCTCATACTGTCAAAGTGAATATTTTTGACCTGAGGTAGAACATTCCCTTCTTTTAACGTAATTAGGCCTCTCTGATTCTTCCGAGCTTCGAGTTCCCTCCTTTCGAAATGAGGTGGGATGTCGCTATAGCGAATTCGGCTAAAGTGAAGCGGTCTCCATCTTCCTATGCTGACCAACTTGAGACTTTCGAGATTGTGACTTCGATAAACGATGTCGTTTAATTGCGCAGGATAGCTTGCAGTTGAACTTGGCCTGATTGGCCTATCATACTCTCCGTCGTACCACTCAGCTTCGATTGAACGGATACCGGAGAGTTGAGGTGCCGATGAATGGTTGTGGTTTATTTTCTCACATAGTGCAACTTTTGAGCTAGCTATATGGACACTTGCTTGCGGGCAGTGTTTATAAAGGTAGTGCAAAATCTCCCCTGGCATATATCTCTCATGCCACCAGCTAGATTCAAATCAAATCAGTATTATGTCAAATCAATAGCGAATGTAACATACTGAAAGTTTTGAAGATTCTCCGCTACCCTGAATAGGTATGATAGGAACTCCATAAATTCTTTACAGAAGTCAAACCAGCGAGGTACACCATGAGAGCGCACTACAACAATATTTCGAACATGTACACACAATCGAAAAGGCCATATACACTTCTTCCATGGGCTTTGGTCAGAGGGAAAGTCTATATTTGACTCGAGATAGAGAGTCTTGAAGAGTATCGAAGCGGCGATTTTGTAAACCCTAGAGCTGCAGAGCATAGCGGCTTTGAGAGAGGAGGAATCCAGCTGGAATGTGATGTGAGCTTGGCACTTTATTAATTTTCCTGCGTTTGAGAAGGCATACCATGCTCAAAATGTGATGCCAAATCTCCGAGGGCAGTTCCTGCGGCAGCGGTTGGTTCGTTAGATCCATCCTGTCAATTACATTACTTGGATATCAAGAAAAGAAGCGAGGTAAGATCACTCTGGGGAAAGATTAGGACAGAAGAGATCTTCCAGAGAGAGCAGGGAGAAGCAACGATGGGAAAGTGCATTGATTTGCTCAATCGAAGACCGGGGGGGCAAGAGAAGGGTACGAAGACTTATAGGACTCAGGATTCAAAACCCCTTTTGTAAATGGTTTAGTGCCTGAATGCCTTGCTTTAGAATGACAGAAAATTAAGATACCTGAATTACTATTACACATATCTTCATAATCTAAGTACACTGATTCTGGTCGCGTTCGAGTCCAAAAATGAAGCTTTTGATATTTGAACAATTATCCTAAAAAGACATCTCTAAAGATAACAAGGCCACAAATACAGCCAACTATTCTTATATAAAGATAGATTCATTTCTATAGGGCCAAAAGCTTCATTTTTAACAGTTGTAGTATTAATAAATTTACCATACACTGTAATTATAGAGCGGTGCAAAAGACGGTGCTAAGCTAGGCATTGAGGCATTAATTCCTACCTAGGTACTCCGTACATAGATATATGTTTCGAAATAAAACACACGAACACGAATTTAGGCGGCCCTTTTAGAAGCAGCTGTAACCGTACTAAATCAAACATAAGAGATGCATGCGAGGAAGTTCTGAATATTAATATGGTAATTTTGATTGAATCTTTGGTATTTGCTTAGATATCTGCTGTCTTCTCATCAGCAGGCTTATAAAGTCAACGGTGACACAGGCAACTATGCCCGAGACAATCGACTCTGCTATAATCCTACATCCGAGAAGAGCCTTTATAGGAACTAATCCCAAGGCCAAAGTATAGCTAGCTAGATGGGACTGTAAGAGCCGAAAGGAGAGGACCTCGGACATTAAAGGTATTGTTTCCAACACCCGTCCAACATCCATCTCTCACAGCTTCGAGAGGAACCCTCAAACCATGGCCCGAAGCCAATGGTCACACCTTCAAGTCTTGTGAATGGGATCAGAGATGCCTTCATCGCGTCCGTCATGTAAACAAGGTTGGTATGCCGAACGCATATATCACATACCCTGCCCTCGATTCGTACAGCCCTTAAGCCCTCCGAAGAGAGAGAGCCGCACGTCTCAGAGGGAAGAGACTGTCTCATATATAACACACTAGGCTTTCATCATTCTGGGAAACAGTCAGTACAACGATCAAAAACGGTAATGCCCATTGAAAGGGCTGGGAACAGTAATACTCACAAGTATAAAACTTGGAAGGATGAAGAAGAAAAGAAAAACGGACGAGCGAAAATCCCGCGCTTTTTATTTCTGCGGGCGCTAGTCCGCTTCTAGGGCGGGGTGGTTTTCTGCCGGTTCTAATGATCAGGTTGTCCAAGCTTATCACTTGGTTTCTTCCGGTTTGGCTGCAATTGCATTCACGACAATTGAAATATGCCAATTGCTGCCGTGCAGCTCCGCTCTTTGCGGTTGAGATCCAGCTACGTCGAGATCTCGAATCTTCTGCGGGGTCGATCCGTCGCTTGGCCGAGACAATGTTATAGCCCCGTTCAGACTCCGCGGCAGTTTCATGCTCGGGCTTGTCTGCGACAGGAGGAGCCTCCGAAACAGCTTCCTGCGTTTCTAGAGGCATACAAGCGGGCTGGTATGTGGATAGCTTATGCTGAAAAGCTTGCTTTTCCATAGTCTCAAAGAGGGCTTTGACTAACACATGATGCTCTATAGTGGACTTCCCACCTGCCACCCACGACTTCGAAACATTCTTCGCACAGGCCGAGCCAAACACAGAAGTAGTACTACATGGATACCTCGGAAACCGCGCAGACCTGTCCAAGAAACTATCCTTCGTGCGCCTATCCGATCCCACCCTGCAACACAGCCTGCAAGTCGTAGCATTCGCCAAGAACGATGCCTTCGAGCAGCTCAAGACCGTGAACGTGAACAGCCCTGTAGCTGTGCGCGGAATAGTTCAAAAGAAAAAGACGAAGCCATCAGAGGCGGAGAACACACCAGCCCAAGACCAATGGGAGCTCGCATTGGAAGAAATTCACCCCCTCAACGACTTCCCCAAGGAGATTATAATGACGCCTGAAACGGTCTTCCCACCTGAGCAACGATACCTTCAACTGCGCTCGGATGCAGAGCTGCGCGAAGCATTGCGCTTCCGCGCCCGCGCGCACAATCTTTGCAAGAAAGAGCTGGAGCAATGCCGGCCGCCGTTTGTGGAGATTGAGACACCGCTGTTGTTCAAGTCTACGCCGGAAGGTGCACGGGAGTTCATTGTGCCTACGCGGAGGGAGGGGATGGCTTATGCTTTGCCGCAGAGTCCGCAGCAGTATAAGCAGATTCTCATGGCTAGTGGCTTACCGAGGTATTATCAGTTTGCGCGCTGCTTCCGGGATGAGGATTTGCGCGCGGATCGTCAGCCCGAGTTTACTCAGGTATGGATTTGTGTCTATTATTTGGATGGGTGAAGGGCGATGGATGCTAATTGAATATGTACAGCTTGATATGGAAATGTCTTTCGCGACAGGCGACGATGTCATGCGCACCGTGGAAGGGGTCATTCGCCGACTTTGGTCGTCGTTGATGAAAGACCCTGCCCCGGAAGGCCCATTCCGCAAAGTACCCTACCAGGAAGTCATGGCCAAATATGGCTCCGACAAGCCGGATACGAGATACGGGATGGAAATTATTCGACTTGATCATGTTCTCCCCGTGGATCTAGTGGGCAAGATTTCTGACCTAACCAATCCCATCGTCGAGGCTTTCAAGCTCGAAGGAAACAACAATGATCCCGCTGAAACACACAAGTTCATTACCGAGTTCCTTGAATCCCCTGCTGGGGCACCATTTAACAACAACCCAGACGGCGGCCCAGGTGTCTTCATCTATAATGGCAAGCAGCCCCTCTGCGGACTACAGCCCTTTGGCTTCGAAGCCGCCGAGCAAGTCGAGGAACTGCTGGACCCTGACCACGGTGACCTGATCGTTCTACAAGCACGTCCCCGTGCTCCTTTCTCCGGGGGTTCAACCCCCGTTGGCGACCTACGCCGTGCGCTGTACGCTGCCTCAGTCTCAGAAGGCTTCAAGCCCGCCGCGACCGGATTTGACTTCCTCTGGGTCGTCGACTTCCCCCTCTTCTCCCCCTCCTCAGACTCGGAGCCCGGCCAGGGCGGCGCAGCAGGGTTATCCTCCACACACCACCCCTTCACCGCACCCAAGACCTCCGCCGACGTCGACCTCCTCCTCACAGACCCCACCAAGGTGGTGGCTGACCACTACGACCTCGTCGTGAACGGCGTCGAGCTGGGTGGTGGTAGTCGCCGTATCCACGACGCAGCAGTACAGGAATTCATCTTCCGTGATATCCTGAAAATGCCAGCTGAGCGGTTGACCGACTTCTCGCATCTGCTTGATGCCCTCCGCTCTGGCTGTCCGCCGCACGCTGGTCTTGCGCTAGGCTTTGACAGACTTGTCGCTGTTATGCTCGGCAAGGAATCGGTGCGTGACGTGATCGCTTTCCCGAAGACTGGTAAGGGGGGCGATGATGCCATGGTAGGAGCCCCGAGTCCTATGACCGAGGAGGCATTGAAGACGTATCACCTCAAGTTGAGGAAGTAGATATTGGCTGGCGCCACTCTCGATTGTAAATCACATTGTCCTCGTGGACGATCTATCTTGTACTATACCGATGTACTATACAGGTTTCATGGGCATTTGTCTAGGAAATTCTATAACATAATTCTCTTCTCGACACAGCATCAAGCTACGTGCACCATACTTCGTACTTTGTACGGTGTTTTCATACCAGGGGGTTGCGCCCGACCTCCCAGTGGAGTGCAATGATACACTCCAGGCTACTCCGTATACCCCCTGAGCATCGACTAGGTCCCACCGAGAGTTCAACAAACCCCCCTGATACGATTCCCGAGACTGGTATTCCCCACACTTCCGACCTTTTTTTTAGGCTTGTCTCATACCGTACGACCCAATGGCTAAACTTCCCGATTTATTTGTTAATGGACTCAATTTTGAGATTATTCCCAACCTTGCTGCCTTGCAAGGTTTGGTTGGCTTCATTTAACTCAAACCCTAAAACCCTGTCTCAGGACTTTTGTGGTTGATCGGTCAGATCGTCGCAGGTATTGCATGGATACACCGAGTAGACAGATATATCAATTGAAGATACATCAATTGAAGATGTCTCAGAGATGATGATTGTATAAACTATAGGTAAAGCTCCCGAGGTTTGTGTTAAGAGACATTTGGGGATTTTTTTATCTGATCAGGTAGAGATCTGAACACAAAAGACGGGAGAGCCCGGGATCCATTCAAGATCTCTTGTAGGGCTACTCCGTAGTACTCCGTTTGTTCTGCAACTACCGGACTATGTTATAAATATAAAAAAAGCAAATCCCCCACAGCAGGGGTCCAAGGGTGTGAAACAGGGTCCCCGTTTCACTAAGATTTTAGTTTAAGACATGCTCCAAGTATACGATCCTTCCGAGGTACGCCCGAATCCAAGTGCCGAAGTAAACGAATATAAAAACATAAGACTGGATCATTCCTCGACAGTATTCCCATTCATTCACTCCATTCTTCATTCTTCATTCATTCACTATTCAACCCTGCAGAGCTGGTCTCTCAAATTCATTCTTTATAAATTCCAAATTTCAAATTCCCTCGTTTCTTTCAACATGAAGTCTACTATGATCCTCGCCTTGGCTAGCATTGCCATTGCGGCTCCCACCCGCACCATCGAGAACCGCCAGCTGTCCGGTCTGGGTACCAGCAGTGGACTGGGTGCCCTTGAGTCTCTCTTTCCAGGACTCTCGGGCTCCAGCAGCAGTTCCGACAGCTCAAGCTCCTTGAGCAGTGGATTGGATGCCCTGAAGGGTCTTATCCCAGGACTGTCGAGCTCTAGCAGTGGCACCAGCAGCTTGGCAGGCAATGGACTTAGCAGTCTCACCGGTTTGAGTAATATCTCCAACCACCCCGGTATCCGAAACCCCAGTACTAAAGGTCAATTTCTAGGCTCAGGCTCTTCAACCGAGAACGGCGTGACCCAGAATGCCGGTTGCAAGGAGTACACGCTCATCTTTGCGCGTGGAACTACCGAGCTGGGTAACATGGGCTCAGTCATTGGACCCCCTCTCGCGACGCAGTTGAACTCTCTCACTGGCGACAAGGTCACCGTGCAGGGTGTTGATTATCCAGCGGATGCAGCGGTATGAGAACCCTTTCCTTTCCTTCTATTTAGTACTTGACTTGTATTTGCGTACTGCTGTCGAGATCAAAAACCGGACCTGTTAACTAACGATCCATTCCAACAGGGCAACGCACTGATGGGCGCATCCGGCGGCCCCGCGATGGTCAAGCTCGTCCAGCAGGCTCTCAGCCAGTGCCCTAAGACCAAGGTCTTGCTGGGCGGATACTCCCAGGGTGCCATGGTCGTCCACAATGCGGCTAGCAGCCTCGCTGCCGGCCAGATTACCGCTGCCGTTCTCTTCGGTGACCCATTCAAGACCCAGAGTGTCGGTAAGGTTGCCAGTGATAAGGTTAAGGAGTTCTGTCACGTTGGTGACCCGGTATGCTTGAACGGAGCAGATGTAATGGCGCACATTACTTATGGCACTGATGCTGAGACGGCTGCGAAGTTTTTGATTCAAGCTGCCGGCGCTTCCACTTCTTCGTAGGTTGATGGTGTCTGTATGTGGTGGTTGGTGGTTGGTGGTGGTGATGACAGGGGGTGGGTGGTCTGAAAAATGTGTGAAATAGTTTTGGTTGTATAGCTGATAATCACTGTCAACGCAACCATCTATTGGGAGCTCTGTTTCAATAAGTAAACATGGAATGTGTAGACGGGCAGATTGGTGTTCAAGGGAAGTATCATGTATATTATGGTATTCCATTGGTACAGAAAAAAAAAAGAAAGAGACAAGAATGAAAAGTTGTGTATGGATTCCATATAGGAAGGAGATGGGTGTTATACAAAGTCAAAAAAAGAAACGCCACTCGAAACCGCTGTATAAGACAAAATTCCAGAACCAAAATGTGATTCCAATAGACAAGGTGATAACTCAGTGAGATGAATGAGATTGGAAGCTATCCAGTACGAGAGACTTGCGGGCCAAAGCTCATGCAGTGGACAATGTACTCGTCCGAGTTGATGGCGCACGGGATGATGCAGCATCTTGGAGCTTAGCTTTCTCGCCCTCAAACTCTTCTTCATCCTCATAGTACAGATACTCCTCATCCTCGTCGTCGGCTTGCCCGAATATATTCCTCCAAACGCCATCCCAGAGACCCTTCTTGGTCACTAGGCCGCCAACCAGGAGAACAGGCAGTTGCCAAATACTGGCCCAGAAGAGGCCACGTGCAGTGCCGTTCGCACCCTGGTGTTTATAGAAGCGGTATGCCTCGCGGACAAGCCAGCCATTGGCGAAAGTGCTACCAACGAGGAAGCCATGTCCAACAACATTGACCCACCAGAGACCAATAGTGATGGGGAACATCAGAATAGAGTAGCGCAGAGCAACTCGAGCATTGCAAGCTGGGTTCACCCAGCACAGCATCCTGTAGCCGGCTGCTTTGTACTCATCACGGATCAGGTGGGACAGGGCGTTGAAGTGAGGGAATTGCCAGGCGAACAAGATTGCACCTAGCAGCCATCCTCCAATGCTCTCTTCGCTGAAGAGCATGTCGCGCCATGTGTCATGGCCAATTGTCGCCGTCTGGCCTGCTGCGGCGATCCATCCCATGAGCGGGGGGATACCACCAACCACCGCGCCAACCCAGGTATTGATTACATGGATTCGTTTCAAAGGTGTGTATACAAAAGCATATAGGAAGATATTGGCGGCAGATAGGGCGGTAGTTGTCGGGTTAGTACCGATATAGAGGAGCGAAAGGCCCGTGACGGCGGTGCCAATCGCGAAGAAGAGAGCTCCCCGGCGCGAGACGAGTCCGCGAACGATAGGACGGTTACGTGTGCGAGACATGAGTGCGTCGTATTTTGGTTCGAACATCATGTTCAATGTATTGGCGCTGCAGCAAGACAGGAAAGTACCCACCGTGAGGTATATAAAGGTCAGGGTTGAGGTCGAAAGTGTGGGGAGTGGGGTCATGGCCGGATCGAGGGCGAGCAGGGACGAGATTGGGTACATCCCGTATGCAGAGGTGGTGGTGAGTACAACCAAGAACGACAATCGCGGTTTCGTCAGGGCGAAATATGCAGCCAACTTGCGGCGGATGGAGGTGGTGGGGAGTGTAGATGAGAAGTTCGACAATTGCGCCGAGGCATCCAGCGGTAAACTTTGTTCTGGTTGTCCGGTAGGGTTGCTTTCCTCCTTCAAGCGCTTGCGCCGCCGATGTGGTAGTTCCTCTGGTGTTGCTTCTGTCGCAATCGCATCGGATGATGCTGTTGCAGACGAATTAACCTGACTGAGTGACGGATCGCCGGGAGACGAAGAAGCGGTTGATTTGCTTTTCGCATTGGAGGACGCAAGTGAAGACAGCAAGCCGCCTTTGCTATTTGACCCGTCGTAGAATCGGTTGGCCGAGAAATATGATTTGTGGAATACTGAAGGGGACTGGTCATCCGCAATCCCGGTCCGCCGTTTCGAGGATGATAGGAACCCCCGAATGGCCTCCGGGCGCACAGAACGAGGCCCGAAGAGACATTGTGAGCACACAAGCGCCTCTCGAGGCCTCCTTAGAATGGATGGCCGCAGAGGGATCATGGCGGGTCGGTCATGCAGAAGGAAGAAAAGTGGACGAGAGAAGTTGAATTTCCCCGGTGGTGCACGGGCCACATCCGTTCACCTTGGAATGTCAACAAATTGTTCTTTCTAGACATTGCCTGATCAAACACCGTCCACTCTTTTCCGGGGATTATTCGCACTCAAAATGGATATCATTCAGAACTCCGTCATCACCCCTCTTCAGCCTTATTTGGCACCGATTGTCTCCGCCATCCCAGAGCCAGTGCATGATGCTGTCGTGTCCTTGATTGGAAAGTCTTGCCACGGCGCACTCTTGGTCGATCTCGATGTCACTAAGGACCCTGCTTGCACATCACTCGCCATCTCCAAGGCCCTCGGCATTGCCATCGTCGGTGCCAGTGCAGTCGTCAAAATCCCCCAGATTCTGAAGCTGATCAACTCCCGCTCCTCCGCCGGTGTCTCATTCGTCTCTTACGCTCTCGAAACCGCCAGCTTGCTCATCACTCTCTCGTACGGCGTGCGCAACCAGTTCCCATTCAGCACCTATGGCGAGACCGCTCTCATCGCTGTCCAGGATATCGCTATCGGTGTCCTGGTCCTGAATTATGCTGGACGCTCCGCCGCCGCCGCGGCTTTCATCGCTGTCGTAGCTGCCAGCGTCTATGCGCTGTTGTTCGACCAGACTCTTGTCGATGCTCAGACTATGTCCTACCTGCAGGCTGGTGCGGGTGCTCTGGGTGTTGCTAGCAAGGCCCCTCAAATCTACACCATCTGGCGCGAGGGAGGAACTGGACAGCTTAGCGCATTCACGGTACGATTCTCTTTGCCCTTTAACATAATCTCAGCTCAGACACTAATTGCTTTTCTTCAATCAGGTGTTCAACTACCTCCTCGGATCCCTGTCCCGAATCTTCACGACCCTCCAGGAAGTCGACGACAAGTTTATCCTCTACGGATTCATCGGCGGCTTCTCCCTTAATGTGATCCTCGCAATCCAGATGCTCTGGTACTGGAACTCCCCGGCGCCCAAGCAAAAGGCTGCTCCTCGCCCAAAGGCAGTTGAGAAGGCACCCTCAGCCCAGAGCACGGGTGCGTCCCCCAGACCTAGCGTGAAGACACCTACCACCCGCCGACGGGGTTAGATAGCTCAGATATTGCTTACCTTCGCTTTTTTCGGGTTTGGTTAAAATAGTAATAACGCCGTCCGTTTTTGGAATCATGCAATTGTAGGAACGAGCCACGAGAAGCTGTATTCATGGGAAACCGTGGACCAAGTAGAACTGTAAACACAGACCACATGTCCAGAATCGAGACTATCAGGTCTGTAGAGATCGCAAGACTACGGCATGCGGCCAGTAGTCATATGTCTCAAAATAAGATCCAACGGCACGAATGGCTGCACAGGATGCGGGTGATGAGGAGCAATATTGTACTCCAACTCAGCAGCACCAGGCTTCCGATGCACGCCAACAACATCCATCTCCTCCGCATCCCCCTCCTCTCCCTCGCTCTCCTCCTCCGACCCATCATCATCCTCCAACTGCCTCCTCAACCCAGTAACAACATTCTCAATCCCAGCCTCGCGCTCCTCAAGCGTAAAATTCCCACCCCAATTCCTCCGCCGCGCTTCCTGATTCGCCTCCAGCGGAGCCCATTCCCACAGTTCCGCGAGCTGCGCTTCACTCAGCGGTTTGTGCGCGGCATCAGGGTCGGAGAAATTAGAGGACGACCCTGCGGCGGGCTCTGTGCCGGCTGTACGGCCGCGCGCAACCCAGTCGTCGACGCGGGGATCGAGTTTTGTGCGGAGAAGTTGCTCGAGGGTGTTTGCTTGTGTTCGACCTGGGTATTCTGGGCCTGGGTAGGCGACTAGGTTGGAGAGGAGGTCGCGTTGGTCGGAGAGTTGGTCGGAGACGCTGATGAGGTTGTTGGAGATGATGCTTGCTTGGGATTGGAGGGAGGTCCTGGTTTTAGGTTAGTTTGATTGGTTTGAATATAAATAGTCCATTGCATTTGGCTGGTTAGGTCCGGGAATGGGATTGATTGGAGGGGATGGTAGAGCTCTTACCACGGCGGAAGAGGGTCGCTTTGGTTTAGACTTGCGATCAGCGAGCCCAGTGAGCGAGTGAGCTGCACGAGACGCTGCCGCGATTGCTCGAGGACTTTGATTTGTTCTTGAGTGAGATTGGACATGGCTAGTTGGGAGCTTGGAAGGTCAAAGAGCTGTGATTCTAACGTGAGGGGACAAGATAAAAGTGTAGATCCACGCCCTCGGCCGAACGTTACAGTTGGTTTCCCTTACACCAATTTTCTGCAATTTTCCTCAATTAGTGGTTCAATCATGTCTTCAATTACTAGATTCATAGTGAAAATGAGAGTCTTTCAGTTTATTCATTTGATATCAAAACAATATATCAAAGCAGACAAATGACAACGCTCAAGTCAAGCCCATACCGCTAAGCACTCAGCACTAAGCCTTCCAACACCACCAGTCTCCCATAATCAAACCCAGAAAATTACAACGTTGTCCACAAATCCAAAAATAACCTCGAGATCGCCCATCCCTTCCCCCATTGGGCCCTTGGACACTTGGCGGTGCGTGCTGAAACGCCTACAGAACGGCCGACCAATCTGCACCGACGCTGGAACACCAAGGACAGTAGCCCAGAGATTATATAGCCGATCATCTCGTATTATCTGACAGTTTGGCTTGCATAGGTTTTGCCTGTCCGTTGCCATTGCTGGGCGGCCTGTCAATGCTATTTTAGGATCTGTGAGATATGTTGTGTGTATATTTAGGTTGTGGAGGGGGTGAGGATTGATACATAAGTCCTCTTGCCGCCCTTCCTAGTGATGCTGGGTGTTGTTCTTTTGATGTTCTGTATCCTTCTCACTCGTCTATTTTGGGCACAGTGTTATATTTTACCGGGAATTTTCGGTGCTGGACACTTTTTCTCCATTGGACTATTGACTATACTATATACGCCAAAGACATGCAGACATTGCAAGATGTCGGGGATATATCGACGCGATGGAGCAGAACAACTCCGTAAAATAATAAACCCAAACGCCGTCAACAATGAGGTGAGCTGATATCTTGTTCTCATTACATCCAAGCCACAAACTGACTCTGCTATCCACAGACATTTCATCAATGCTATACAGCAACAAGGTAAATACAACTAGGTACAAGTTGTCACAACAATCACTGCCACTGCTGAGGGTCCTTTCGGTCTGGGTCTAGGACCTGGGGGTGAACAGGAGCCTCAGCATGTTCGCCCTTCTGATCCGGCTCAAAGATTTGAGTGTGAGCAGGCACCTGAGCATGTTGCTGTTGCTGTTGCTGCTGCTGCTGCTGCTGATATTGTTGTTGAGCATGCTGTTGCTGTTGCTGCTGGTACTGTTGTTGTTGTTGAGCAAGCTGTTGCTGCTGGTACTGCTGTTGAGCAGACTCGTCTTCAATAATATCCTGCGAGAAGCCCGACTTATCCTGACCTTGGAAGTGCTGCTGGTACTGTTGGTTTTGATACTGTTGGTCTTGACCAGGGCCATATGCAAGCTCCTGTCCACGGCCATCATTATCAACAAAGCCAAAGCCTGCCCCGTGCCCATATGCGCCAGAGTTATACATCTGTTGCTCGGCCCAGGCTTGCTGCTGCTGCTGCGCGCTGATCGGCGATGCACCATTCCAGTGGTTGTACGGATTCACCGTGTGACGGTTCCGACGGGCCTTCTTGCGTCGATGCCGGATGAAGAAGTAGCAACATATCGCAATCGACGCGACAAGGATTAGGAATCCTATGACTGGTACCGCAATCACAACTCCCAGATCCACTTTTGAGAGTTTGGGAAGGGACGTTGTGAGTGAGAGACTTGAGGGGAGAAGGGATTGGGTGAAGATTCTGGTTGGGGATATATCAAAGGTAGTGCCCGTTACTGTCTTAAAATGACAGTTGTAGCGGATGGACTCGAGGACTGGATTTGGATGATGGTTAGTTGTGGTTTCTTTTTGGACTTCTGGCTTGGGATTCGCTGATATCACATGGACACAGGAATGGGTTGCAGGGCATACGTACAGTTTGCCATGTAAACTTGCGAGGTTGTCAAGTTGTAGCAGAACTCGCAGGTGTTGACGACATTATCCGCGAACGACGGGGTATCACACCACGAGTTCAGATTCGATGTGTCTGGGTCTTCAATATTGGTTTCAACTGCTAAACGGACACCATCACATGCTACTGGGCACGGTGACGAGAGATTTGAGATCGCGTCTGGAAATCCAAACACACAGGTTGAAAAAGCGTAGCGCAGGTTATCTGGTTCGAATGGTTAGATCTGAGCGACAAATTGCAATCTGCGGTCTTTGGAAGGTGGTACGACATACAGAGTCCCCAGTTCACATCCGATTCCCCAGTGTTCTCATCGTTGAACTTGCTGTCCAACTGGCAGGAGACACAGTCTCTGAAAGTTCTCCCTACTGATGTTTGATTGTACGATTGATCCGCACACGCAACCTCGGAAGATGTAGTGTTGGTCGTTTTACCGCACACATCTGTGCAGGGCGAACCCGGTGTGGTTATCAATCCGAAAACCACTGGAGCTGGACTATTCAGCAAAATGGCAGCCAGAACAAAGGCAAGCATCCTGGAGGATCTTGAGCCGCCGTCGCTTAGCCCGAGCATGGTGAGCCGGAGTGAACAGAGAGTCCGAGAGCTTCTGTTCTTACAGCGACCGCCAAGGAGGTGGGATAAGAGTGGGCAGAGTGCCGGATAAAGTGATCTCACGTTCGCATGAGAAACGGTAAATTGTAACTCAGGATTATGAGTCTTTTCTCGGGGGCGGGAACGCTTCTTTTTTTCACTGCGAGCAGCTCTCGATCCGTCCCGTATGGATGTGACGGCCAGGTGGAGAGATTCAGCTAAAAGAGCTCGCTGGACAGGGAAGTACTGCACAATCCAAGCACCTGCAGAGCTGCTAATGCTTGGGCGAGGCAACGGAAAGGATACGCCGGGCGAATCAGGCGCATTCTCTTGTTCCCAACGATGGTCCTCGGCGCTTAGAGAACGCCGCCTACAGGCTGGTCGGTGACTGCACTCTGGCTGGGAAATCGAGGAACGGTTGGTGGAGATGGAGTGATCGCTCCATCATCCTGCTTCCAGTGGATATCCTGCAGGTGTACAGAGTGTGATGGACGCTGACGCTTGATTGGTGAGAGGCGGTTGTGACTGTGATACCGTCTGCATAATGCACGGGCGCGTGTTCACCCCCTCATCTGAGCAAAGTCGCAAATTCCGGTCAGGACTTCGTTGGAAACGGGTGTCTGCATTCCTCGACTGTAAAAAGAGAAAATTTTCGAAGTTTTGATCTGCCAAGGGACCCCCTCTTGTTAGGGCCGGGAGAAGAGAGGACTCCGGATTTTGAAGTACAAGATCCAAGTGTGTTCTATACCGTACGATATCAACATACAGACGTACAGAGGTGAATTTTGTTGGTATTCGGTTCAAATAATTATATGAAATAACTGAAATTGCAAATAAAGCCGCCATAATGCAAAATTAATAAAATTGAGGCGAATTCAGTCCAACGGCCGACCACAGGGCTTCCGAACGAGACTGATTCAACAAGACTGATTGGCCGACACCCAAAAACAAAACAAAAAACAAAAAACCACCACATAAAGACTTCTAGTTGAACATAATTTGTTCCGCACATATCAACCATAGAGCTCATCATAGGAAGGTACCATTTCTAGTCGAGGCGCAGGCTCGGGTTCCCGATGTTTTGTACGGGGAGGGTATCTTTTCTCTGGGAAGGGAGGTTGCTTTGGGGTGTTGTATGCAACGCGAGGTGTAGAGGGTGACACGGAGGGGACAGAGATAGAGGATGCAGCAGTAACGCTCGTTCGTCTCGAGTTGGTACCACCAGATATAGATGCTGTGGGTTCTGTTGCACAGCTTTGGAGGCTGCAACGGCGCATGCGCGAAGTTACAGAGAGTGGAGGAGACTTGGCTGGGATATCAAAATCTTCGGGATCGTCGCGTGTTGTGTGCAACATATCTCCCATGCCGAATTCTCGAGGGCTTACTTCAATTCGTGGGCCCAGAGTATCTCGTTCTTCCTCCTCTTCCTCTTCGTCGAATGAGTCATCTGTAGTGCATTCGTCATTGATAGAGCTTGGAGGTCGGCGACTTGGCCCACGCCTGAGATCGCCAAGGCCGAGTCCTTGACCTGGTGGTGTATGAGATGGCGGGGTGTATGCATCTCTCTCTCCCACACGACGACGGATGTTTTGGTCGAAATACCCAGTGGGAAAGGAGGCAGCGTCTCCCACTTGGTGTTCTCGGGTGCCTGTGCTTCTCGACCGTCTGCTCGAGGCACTAGGACTGGGCTGGCGTAATGGGCCAGCCGGGAGATATTGTTGATTTTCTTCAGACTCTCTGTCTGCCCTCGGCGTGTTCGTGACAAAACCAGAAGTTTGATCCCACTGATTCCAGGACCCTTGGATGGGATAGGTGATAGAAACATCACCCCAGCGAGAGTGGAGTTCTGTGGAAACTCTTCGCTTCCTTTTAAACTTCTTCATGAAAGTCGCCATGATTTTTAACCAGTTTTTCATCGGAGCTGGAGGGGTGACGCGTTCAAGGTGCAAATTTACCAAAGGGAGGACAAATCACTCCCTAATGCGGTGCTCATCTCAGAACTTATGAATCTCCCCACAGAGAGCATGGGTTGTCTCCCCAGGGCAACAATTCAGGAACAGCCAAGGAACAAAGAGAGACAGAGAAAGGTGACTAGGCAGGTAGATCGCCCGCGTGTGTTGAAGTTGTATCAAAATGAGACGTCCATGGAGGCGCACTAGCCAACCACTGCATATCCGTTGGTGACCAAGAGGAGCGAAGATCTTCCGAATGAAGCACTTGACGGGGATGGTGTTAGTAGCAAATTGACCCAGCGAGTGATTAGAGACCCGGGAGTGAACCCGGTGGTCTGGTACCCCTCTGCTGGTGGCCCCAGGGGCGGAATCTAAGAATCGAGACAATGCTGTCTCTCGCAGAAACAACAGCGCCTCGAAAAAAAAAAAGCGAAATGCAGGGCCAGCAGTTGGCCGGCTGAGGGACCCAGGCGACTCGCCATAAATGAGAGGCTCCCATCGCTGCAGGGTGGGTAAAAAATGCATGTGGGAGGGGTAGTTGCAATCCCTGTCACCCCTGGTCATTCTCTGCGGGATGGTTACAACATGGTTAGTTGTGAGGTGCGGCGCAGTCAACTTGCGTGGACAGATTGACGCGGGTCGGCCATAGGTTGCATATAGTGTGCCTGTATCAACGCACCCTCGTTCTCTGTCGTCTTGGCATGGCGCTTGTCTAGTGATCTGCACTCACAAGAACAAAGACCCTCGAGAGGTGATCTGAGTTGGGGCTAGACAATTGGAGTGGCAGGTTTATCTCCTAGATTCAGGGATCACGATGCAACAATGGGTGTGATAGAGACATTGAAGCACCTTCTTCTTAACCAGTCATTTGCTAGCGGCGACGAGGAAGAAAAAATGCTAGGTGAAAGACAGGGATCAAAAGAGGGGGTAGCCCCCCTCCTCTCAAGGCAAAACCGCGGAAAAGGGCGAAAAAAAGCACTGTTTCACTGTGACGCATCCGAATCCCTGCAATGAAGTGGAGTTGAAGGATCAATATTCACAATTGAGTGGGCGTAAATGGGCGTAGTGTAGAGTAAACAAAGTACCTTGAAGAATTAGCAGATTCTGAGAGAGGAAATAGTAAAACCAGGTTAGTTGATCCAGTTGGGGTTATATCAAAGTACTATCGTAGGCGCCGAGAGTGAGTGAAAAGGGGAATTTCTCGGGCTGATCGATGGGACGGAGATCCATAGCACACAGACCAGGTGTCTGTCAACGATCTTAACCATTTTACTACGATTTAACTACACTTATTAGGGACTTCCACCGGTTAACAAGTTTTGATTATTGCCGAAAACTTGACTAAATCAAATAAAACAGAATAATAAATAATAAATAACCACCCCCCCCGTCACATTTTCCAAAAAGAAAGCGCCATGTCGTGATAGTCGTAAAAACAAGAAAACAAGCCCAAGCCACTGTCACAATCTCAACGGAAATTGGTGATCAGCCGCGACAGAACGGGTTTAGGTTGTTTGGGGACGGCCTGGGCCGGCAGCGTTGGCTCAGATGCACTCCTTTCCCTCCTATCCCTCCTATCCCTGTGTTCCTGTCTGGTGTGCTGCTCCGGTGGAGGTGGCATAGCTGCCTGCTGCCTCGACCTATTTGGAACAGCTACAGGCCCAATTGGAGGACCGTGGTCGGTCATTGAAACCGGCCGGGAGGTTGCTAGCCTGGCGTCACTGTAGTGAACTGCACTCAGACGGGAAGAGGGACCAGGGTGTGGATTGGCATGATTGGTGGGGTTATAGGTATAGGTGTGGGCGTTAATATCGCCCACCATGGACGTTGGCCGAATAGGTTGGTATCGTGATGGGTCATATGTTGGCAATGTGGGGTATGATGGGGGTTGATCATATGAAGGCCGAGACAGTTGCTGTTGGTACTGTTGCGCGTGCTGGGCCTGGCGACTGTAATCCGGCGCAAAGGAAGACAAGGGCCGGGGTTGGGAGTGGAGACCTCGGGGTGTGCCTAGCTCGTCCGTTTTATAGGCTGGTGGAGGATCCAGAGGAGAAAAGTCCTCGGATTGTTGGGCGTTTCTTCTTCTGGCCCGTTCTTTGCGCGAGAAGAGATATAGTAAGCCTCCAGCCACTGGTTTAGGTTAGCTTGCTTCTGGGTGGGTTGCGGCTCGGGCTGCATACTTGCTAGGAAGATGAGGCTGCCAGCTATCGCACCAATAATAATCACGGGTGTGCGAGAAGGGTAGTTGTTATCGGAGCGGGGACCAAGAGAAGAATTAATTGACATAGCCCAATTTGTGAATAATTCAACGGGGATGTGTTTGCTGGGATGAGGACATCCAGGGTATAGATGTCCAAAGTAAACAAATAATCGAAGTCAAGACAACTTTGACTTGCACCACAGTATTAATAAAAGACTAGTAAGTCTTTAGAATTGAGCCTCAAGCCTGTGAGCCGATGCTAACAACAATCCATGCTTTGAAACTGCGAGGATATAGATATATAAGACCCTGAAACGGATCAACGAAGCTTAGTGCCATCCTGACACACGGTCCCTGTTTCAAAGATATTTTGAGCGAATCGCGGGGGAAATAAAGATAGTATCAATTAGCTATAGATAGATTTGCCCAAAGACGACAAAATTAGCCAGCATTAGTTCAATTAACCTGCATTAGCGGACTAATCCGGCGGGCTAGACCCTCGTAAATGCGCCTTAATTTCTAAATTAAAACTGCTGCATCTTTGAACAAATCACATCTATGCATTTGCCGTCACCAACAATGTTGTTGTGCGTTGACTGGTTCGTTCAAAGCGCCCTGTAACCGGCAAATGATACCCCTCGTTGAACCCAACACCACTGTACGGAGTACAGAGGACTTCAAGCAAGTATAAATGAAAAGGTGATCACCGCTCATTCACCCGGGATTATAAAAGGTCTGCAGAGTCCAATGAATGTTGATCAGTTGCCAGTGCTTGGGTATGGTTATCTACGCTCTTTTGATTTGACGAGTCTCCTACCAGATAGGGAAAACCATCACAGGGCTTCAACGCCCGCATACAACAAATATGAGACAACGCAAGCCCTACTTCAATCTTCCAATCCCCGATTTTCAAAGTATTCTCTTTTTTAAATATCATAACAATTTATACCTGCCTCTATTCCCTCCATCGAAAATGAGTCACTTGAAAGCATCAGCCACTTTTACTCCGCATACGCCCGATAAACAGCCATGCCCTTGTCCGTCCCAAAGTCCAACGCAATACCCTGCCCCACAAAGAAAACATATCCCTCCTTTAACTCAGAGGTCTGATTACCAGGGAATTTCATCTGACCACCACCCTTTGTAACAATCATCAGACTCGGCCCAAGAATGGCCTTGTGGGTCTCGCTCTCCCCAGCGCCAAGGGTAGTACACAATACCGCAAATTCACTGATAGGCGGTGCATAGACATCCGTCTTGCCATTCAAGCCCTTGTCACTCTTTCTGCGCGGCAGCAGCGCATCCTGCGCATTATGCGGAACAAAGCTCAGAGCCTGTCCGAACAACTCGACACTGTCGCGGTCTGCAGCTGGACAGAACCCTGTGTTGATGACGTTGTCTGAGCGCGCCATGCACTCAACGATATCGCCTTCCAGGTAGGCGTGGATACTGTCTGCGGGAACGAAGACGGAATCTCCCGGTCCCAGAGTTAAGTAGTTCATCAGCAGGGCGGCGACTAGGTTTCCGGTATCGCCTTCGCCGTATTGTTTTGCTAGACGACCCAGGAGGCTGGGAATGTAGGTGTGTGCGCCGAACTGGGATTCGGGGATGGCTTGCAGATCTTTCATTGTCTGTGCGACTTCTTTGGGTGGTGCGCTCAGTAGCGCCTTGCATACTTGACGTAGGGTTTCGTCGTTGAATTGTCCGGATTTGGGGATGTATTTTGCCAGGTGGTTCAACGCAAACAGCGCTTGGATGTCTTTTAGGGGCTTCCAGCCGGCAAAGAGCTCGAATTTTGAGAGCGCAATTGCAATCTCTGGCTTGTGCATTGTATCGCCATACTTCTCGGGGTGTTCTTTGTGTAGTTGTGCGGCGAGTTTCAGGTCTGGGTGGATTTGTAGGGGTAGCGCTTTGCTGAAAGATAGAATCTAGACCAATGTTAGTTTATCTGTGCGGCCACACACTATAATTCTTGGCTTTTGGGCTTGCCTTTGGCAGGAATGGAATCTCCGGACCCCATCGGTCGTGGACGGACTTGCCCACTAGCTCGGGGTATTTCTTCAGGTACTCCCCAAGGTGCTCGCCCGTGGAAAGCAGATAGGATGGGTTTGATGGGTACGTGCCCAACCACATCTGCTCAAAAGTCAACATAAATTCGGGCTTGAAGTAGTCAATTATTCTCATGAGAAGCTTACTTCCGAATAATGCTTCGAGTCATCAATGGGTGCATTATTCGGGGTTTTAGACCATAGCTGAGCTACAATGGATTCTTTTCCTTTCTTTCCCCAGTCATCGTTCTGTTAATTCATGGTAAATAATTAGTATCGATGTAAAATATCTAGGCAGAATATACTTGCCTTGACACCACACCGAAGTTGAACTACTGCGTCTACCATTTTGGCCAAGATGATATTGAGATGGTAATTTTTTTGTTAGTGTTCAATGTTCAATGTTCAACTCGACAATTACCTTGCTTCATATCGTTCCTACGTGGGATTTTCTATTGGCTGGGGCAAAAGACGTTAATATGTCGTCATGGTGATTTATCAAGCGTGTCGCCCCAGGCGTTCAAATACTTGGCAGCGGCTCAGGTCAAAAGTTGAATTCCATGATACAGTAGAATGGGGGGAAATCCACCAATTGGAATTCTGTGAAGTGCTTGAATCGCACGTCACTGAGCGACCGGGATTGAGCCAGGCGTATTGCAAGGTACAATACTTCACAAATGAAGTTATATATCATACATTTAATCTACCAAAGCTACTGTTATGAAACCTTAAGCCGATTCAAAAAGTAAATAAATAGTTTCATTCTGAGGCACTGTGAAAATGCCCAGTAACCACCAAAAACACCCAACACCGTGCAATGATGCTCAATAAAATCAAACCGCAAAAATAACCGAAATAAACATGGACCCATTACTCATAGAGATCGTCAGGATCAGGAACCATAGCCACAGTCATAGGCCTCGAGATCGAAGAAGCCCTCTTGCTATCAGCCGCAACAAAAGGTGACGTGCGCCGTCTCGGCGGCAGCCCGTGATTTCGCCGCGAACTAGAACTGTCCGAGCTATCACGGAAGCTAGTCGAGTGCAGACTGCGATGGTCGTCCTCGTGGTAGGTGCTCCCTCGGACATTCGGAGTATGGTGGTCACGATCGCGACCGCTGTATCGCTGCTCACTTGACTCGGACATCGAGCCGCGCCGCGAGAGGAGGGTGCGGGACGAGCTGACGGATTGGCTGCGCGGAGTCTCGGCGCCTGAGCTTTGAAGGTATCGTCCGTTGGTCGGGATGTACTTGAAGCGATTGTTGGGATGAGTGGCATTTTCGACTACTTCGGAGGTGTAGTCTTGTTGAATTGGTCGATATGCAAATTCGTTTCGTTTTCGCTCGGAGCGCTGGGCATCTCTTTCCATCTGCGATTCGCCCCGCAGTTGTTTCGGGCGCGACGCGAGGCGCACCGAGAGCCGGCCCGGTCGCAGGCTTCCGAGAGATAGTGAGCTCCGCCGCGAGACTGTTGATGCTTCGCTGCAGACGCTTTTGGCGTCGTCGTCTGCGTCCTCTTCTTTCATTGGACGGGGGTTCCGGCGGTCTTCCGGAGAGCAGTCGGGGACGTAGCCTGGCCCATATGCTGCTCTCTCTTTGACGGGTCGATGGGGATTGTTGTATTGATTCCATGAGCCATCTGTGGGCACGGAGATGGACACATCCCCCCATCGAGCATGGAGAGGTTTTGGAGAGTCCGACTTGCGGAAGAGAGAAAGGGGTCCGTTGACGATTCCCGCCATGATGTCTGTGAGAAAGTCGTGTGATATCGACTCGTACAGTTCTTATATCGCCCCTCAGGAGAAGCAAAAGATGACATTCGTTTAACGGGGGGGAGGAAAGTAACGATCGAGCGGGGGAAGTTTAGGCCAGGATGGATATTAATGCCTTCTAACAAGAACCAGCAAGCAACTGGTGACGAGGGCCAGCCAATAAGTCCGCAAGTTGGCAGAGTGACAGGATTTTGGTGGCTTTTACGCAAATTCCCTTCTGCACTGATGCAGAAACAAACAAGTGGCAACGGCCGCGGATTGGATACCGGCCAGGATGATGATAAACAAGGGCCTCGAAGGGCGATGGAGGGGTCGCCAATGAGCTGAATCCTTGTAAACAATCTGAAAATGACAAAAGAAAGCAAATCAAAAGCAAATCAAAGCAAGTGCGAGTCCGCCAGGGACTTTGGTCAAGCCAGTCTGAAACTGAGAAAGAAAGAAACCTTCATTTCGGCGGAAGGCGTCCGGATATAAAGCTTGGTCCCAAAATGGGGTTACCCTGAGGGGTGTGTAAAGCGCTTTGTGCTAGTTGTTGAAGGTCTCATTCATTGTAGCTGTTGACACCACCGACCAATAAGACTTGCGCGTTACCGCCGAAGGTGATGCACAGATCTGCAGGTTGCGCTTGACAGGGGGGGTGTTCATATGTTCCTTAATTAGTTCGCATATCGGCCGCTTTGGGTCTTAAAAATAGAAGTCAATTAGCTGCACTTTACATTCCCAACTAACTTGCAGCTTGCAGTTTGCATAAAGTACCTTCGGAAAGTATTCGTCCAGTTCGTCCACTTTATATCTCTTGTTTCATCTCTATTCTGGAGGTTATGTGAAATTATTGTGTCCAATTATCCTCATTTTGGAACATATAACCAAGAGCTCCGTTGGATCTTGATTTAAGAATGTCTATCCAGTATTCTATAAATTCTTTTATTTTATGTCGAGTGACTACTTTCGAGGCCACGCTATATACATGCAGGACGAATGTAACACACCACGAACAAATCCAGCTAATTAATGATATTTATAGAAATCCTCATTAATGCAAAACTGTAGTTAATGTATGTCTTTACTAAAGCGGGTGATCTCGGGATACCTACCCTACTCTAGGGCTAGAATGTGAAATTGCATGCAAGCATCAAGTACGCGGGGCCGAAAATAAAACCACAGGCCGAGTTTGATCCTTTTACTGAGCCTAAAGGCAAAGAATACAACAAAACAACAAGCGCCTATGGAATGCTTTCCTTACCTTGTTCGCCCGGAGGCTAGATTCACCCGAGCTTCCGTCAAAAGGCAACTGGTCTCAGACAGAAGGCCGCCCCCAAATATTTACTTGTAGTAGTCTGTGGAGAAGGCAGAAGGAATCTCCCAACTTCCCCCGCGACGCTTTACGTCACGTAGTTGTGGGTCATCATTGGCGCTAGCTTTGGGTCCGCATAGTGTTTGTTCGACTTGATCGTATCCTTGATTACAAAGACCATCTAAAATGAATAAGCAAACGCAAATTATTATGTTCTTACATCTAACGTCCCTGATATTATCTGAGATCAAATTCATGGATCAGATTACAGAGTCCGTATAAGCGGCCGACTCTTCTTGTGTTTTGTGAATATTCTAGTGTACTGCCGTCGCCTTTAGGCAACAGGCCCCAATCGGTATGGGACGCCTTAATCTCTGCCAACTGCCAATTCATCCTGACTAGGCTCTTTATTTTTAATCTAACAATAAGTCTAGCCCAACTTCATCTACGATATTCATCTAGATAGAATAATGCTTGTGTGTCATTGAAAAGAACAGATTTCCTAGCACGATCACGAAAGAAAACGATTTGAGCAACCTCTCATCGCCACAACCTCGCCCACCGCCGTGGGCTCGACCATATCTGCAGTGTCTTGTCACCCACACCAATCCTCAAATTTCTGTCACAAACAAGAATCCACTGCAATAAGGTGTGAACCTTGAGTGTATGGCACCTAGTACGCGTGGAAACATGATATGCTGGGCTGTTTAGCTGTCCTCTGTGTCGATAGCGTCAACGGGAGTATCGTCAGCCTGACTGCCATCTTTATCGTCCTGGCTGCCGTTCTCGGCATCCTCCGCGTTTGCAGGGTTCTCCTCGTGCTTTGGTTGAGCCTTTTGAACCAAGTCCTCCTGGTCCTCCATGAACTCTCCAATCTCCTTCAGCAGCCGACTCATCTTCATGCGAGTGGCGTCTTTAGATCTGCCAATTGCGTTGCCGATGGCTGCATAGTCAAACTAGAGGAAACCAATGTCAATATAAATTAATATCCAAGAGCATGCGTAACCCAAATGAGGGGCGACAGACCTTGGTTCCGCCATTCTTGATGGCCTGATAGAAGAAGACTTCATTTTCGGTAAACTTCTTCTTCGGGGCGGCTCTGGGGCCCCTCGTTTTCTTGACCTTAGATTCAAACACGAGCTTCGCCGGCTGGCTATCCTTCTTCAAACGAGGTGCCATGGTGAGAAAGAAGGTTGTCCCTTGGCAAAAAGTGAAGTATCGGTATTGGGTGATAGGCCTTCCAGATGAAAGGTGGATGAAATGTGGGATGGGTGAGAGATGAAGGAGAGATGGAGCAAATGAGAATTCGAAAGTTTTCAGCAAACGGTGTTGGTCTAGAAATAGCCAGGCAAACGTGTATACCTCTCGATATAACGAGACACATGAGACACGCGTACTACGAATATCTTAGCTTTTAGATCCGCTCTGATGCCGAAGTGAGGCCAAAGTAATGTAATTCAGATACGAATCGAACAATGCTAACATCATTGAAACGGAAATCCAACCTTTTCGATGGCCTTTTCAATATCGCACGCCTTCAAGTTCTATCCATAGTGACTTGACACTGTCTATGATCTGAAGTGGAACCACCTCACGGCGACCTTGACTTGATGGATAGATTCTTTGAGTAGGGTTCGAATGTCTTTCCTTTCGCTACATAAGGCTAAGCACAAGAATCCAATACTTCTACCCCGATCAACTCAGGAAGTATTGGACGAACAGGGCACACAGATGGCCTCTCTCAAGACAACCACATTTTGCAGGTCCTCCCTGCGTCGGTCACCAAATGAAGCAAAGGTAATTGACTACTTGGGTTAAGCCCGAGTCTTCATAACTCTGAAACGACTTATCTGCTAGCGAGATCTTTAGAATCGGCTCAAGATCGGTTCCGCGTGGGTCTTGAAACCACAGGAATGTGCTAGCAGAGTAATGAGCAGGAAGCTCCTCTAACGAATAATTCATTTGACTGTTCTTTCAGCTGCTAGAGAGAGAGAGAGGAAAGAGGAAGAAGGAACCTTGATTATTCAATATATGAAGAGCAGGGTATTTATAGCCTAAAATCTATCAAAGAAGCATCCATGGGAGATGGGATCATCCAACAGTACACTTTCGGACTATCTATCGTTGAGATGTTATGAAATACACCGCCACTTTCACTGCTGGCGATATAGTTTATGTTTCTTTCCCTTTACTTGTCTAGAACTAACAACTTTCAGAGCTTAGTATAAACCCATATCCCTTTTCATCGATAGAATGAGAATATACCACTTTTACCTTAATTCCGTGGCGCGTGCGTCGAATACTAAAGAACTAGATCGGTAGGTTCTCTCAAAAGGGTAGGTTGCTCATATATATATCCACATTTCACAACGGCACCAGCACCTTCTTTGACAGTGGAACCTCCTCGTAACCATCATCCAAGAATTGCCCCAAACGTTCCAGTCCGATTTCGAGTGTTTTCGTATGACAAACATACCCCATGCGAACGTAGCCCCGGAAATCCTGATCACGTCCGAAACAGAAGCTCCCGGGTGCAACCATCACTCCTGTCCGTTCAAGAAGCTTCTCACAGAGTACGGAGTCATCCACCGGCTCACCATTCCTTTTGAAGCGAATGAACGCTATAGTGCCTGCACGAGGCTTGGTCCAGTCACAAGCCCATTGATGCGCATCGATGAATCTCTCAAGAATCGCTAGGTTTGTCCGGGCAAGATTGATGTTCCGATTGAGAATATTGTGCACGCACTCCGGAGCTAGGGCAAAGCTAGCAATCGTATCGTCGATAAGGCCGACGGTAATTGTGGTGTAGTCTCGAGCCGCAGCGCAAGCCTCGATGATCGATTTATCTAGTGATGCGATCCAACCGATGCGCAGCCCGGCGAGACTGAACGCCTTAGAGACAGATCCTGTTACGATGGTTTTCTCGTAACCAAAGGAAAGAAGCGACGGGGGAGCGGCGCTCGCATCTTGGAAAAGGGGGCGGTAGACTTCGTCGGAGAAGAGGGTGATGGAAGAATTGCGAGCAATATCGACCAAGCTCTGGAGAGTCTCGCGCGAGATAACGGCTCCTGTGGGATTCTGTGGGTTGCTAGGAAAGCGGGAACATGGTTAGAACCCCAGTATGGCATCTAGGTGTTGAGGTTAAACTTACTTGATGATGATCATTTTGGTGTTCGGGCGGATGAGCCGTTTCAGATCCTCGATATCCAACTCCCAACCATCATCTTCCTTGGAATGCCAAAGACTAACCTCGGCCCCTAGAGATACGGGAACAGAGTATAGCTGCTGATAGGTTGGGTAATGGCAAATGACATGGTCTCCCGGCCCAATTAGTGTATATAGCAGAAGGAAGTTCGCCAGAATCGCGCCTCCCGTGATCAACACGTTTTCTTTCGGTAAGGGATTTTGTGCTTCGGCGGAGTACAAGGAAGCCAGATTCCCTCGTAGTCGGTCGGAGCCAGGAACTGTCCCATAGCCGATTGTGGAAGACTGGAGTTGAGCCCATAGGTTGTTGTCCTTGTCGTTAGAAAGTTCCTGGAGATCTTTGATCGAAATTGGCGCGCAGCAGGTTTCCGCAATGTTGTACTTAGCGCCTGTCTCATACTTCCCCATCCACTATCCTTGTCAGTATTTTTCATTCGTTTTGAGCGATCACATCGAACACCCGAGAGTGACAATGCAAATCATGAAGTGGAGTGTTGAAATTACCTGTTCGACCGTGAATGCCTCAATCTTTACCATTGTGCCTTGTATATAAGTTTAAGAGCCTGCGTTAGAAAGTCTTATGGTGTGTCCTGGCGAACAACCGGTCCTTTTATATTGGACGAAATGGGGGGCTGCATTGGTCAGCTGCGTATCGATCTCGGAAGACTTCATCTAAAAGGACTTCTGTATGTTGTATGTTGTATTCAGGTTAACAGAATATGGAGAAAAGAGTGGAGCTGCTCGATAAGCATTCGACGGGCTCGCCTGCCAAATTCGAACAATACCTGGTTAGCGTGGTTTGAACCGTGGGTCGCCTCAATAGTCCGAGCCTATTGGCGACTCCCCTTTCGTCCTAGGACCTTGGAAGCCGATGTTATTTTCACTATATCAGTAGGGAATCTTGGTGATCTTCCCCAGCTCTGAGTCAGAACCAGACTAAATAGATGGGTTCAGTTTCACGGCGGATTGAAGAGAAAAACTATCCGTCCATGTGATTTTCTATGGGATTCCTGAGAAAGGAGAATGCATCCGATGGTAAATTAGTCAAGAGAAAACAATAATTGTGAATGCCATTACTTAGTTGTCCTCGTCTCGCATGTGCATCTCGGATCTCCTGTGGTATTGTATTTTTCGATTTCATCGCCAGAAATCCAGTTCTTGTAGGATATGAAATCGATTCCTGAATAAAGCTCGGTGGATCGCATTGTTCAGTTCATAGATGCAAACCGAACTACAGATGTCATCATGCAATTCATTTTGATTATGGGAAAGACTTCATTCAGGGAATACTTCGTACAGAATTTGACAGAACATTTCATGCCAAGGTTCAAACCCCATCGAAGTGAGCAATCATTCCTGAATAGGATTCAGAATCCGGTATGTGGTATCCAAAACTCGCATCTCCACGAGAGTCAATCCCACAAACCTAAAGCATTCCCAACAATCACATGTAATTCCATTGGGCGGCCCTTATCCACCTCAAAAGGGATGCTTGGCCGGAAGGTTGACTCAATTGGATCGTGATTTATCATCACATTGACTAAATCGGGCTCAAGAACGTGCCTATCGAGCTTGGCAACGGCGACGATTTCTCTCATACGTTTTCGAATCAAGCCTTTTTACCCTCTAAACCGCCGAATAGTAGACTATTCAAGCTGTGTGATAGCATAAATCTGGTTGAAAGTACCATTCTAAATTAGTTTGCGCTGGTGATGAAACACAATTTCATCAATACCATTGGCATCAATAACGTTATTAGCGCTATAGATTTATGAGAAACTTGAAGTTACGCCTTCTGATATTCCCTTTACAAGGCCTGATTGTGAATGCTCAGCTACATTCAGTCATAGTCACTATACGTGATATGGGAATTATACTCATGCGTCCCAATATAACTAGCTCTAGAACCGACAACATTTCAATGGAATCTTTCAATCACGGGCGGTTCGATGATGTTATAAAATTGATCTCCGGGGTGCCTTTTAGGGTTACCACAATATAGTCAAATCTTTTACATTCCAAGAGTCTCCTTGTATCCGTCATGCAACATAGCGGGCTTACATTGCAGATAAATTCAAGAAACTCAGTTACATAAAGTCTTACTGAGTCACAGTAAACCTACGGGGTCACTTGCCTTTTTGAGAATGAGCTCGGCGGTTGCCTTGTTGATATCAAGCCTTTCGCGGCCAGCCGCTGCCGCTGTATCTGCGGCTAGCTAGACCTGCCAGCTCTTCTCCATCAGCAGGAATAGATCTGAAGCTTCATCAACCATGCTGCATGACGTATTCAAGCAATCCTAAAATCATAGCCTTGCAAAGTCTGTATTGATCCACTTCACACAATTGCTGTGAGTGGAGGTTTAAAACGACGTCAAAGGCCGTTCCTGGCCTTCCATTCCGCATCTCATCTTATTGGGACAAATTACGATCTAAAGATAAGGGATGGATAAGTGAAGAAAGATTAATATAAGCACCACTACAACACATATTCAATGACTATAAAAGACAGGACTTCGTTCTTAGCAAATGATTGTCTCGCGTGGGATATGGCCTTTACCGGCTGCTTTCCCTTCTTCAACGTCGAAAACAAAGCAAATCAAGGATTTGAACGAAAGTAATGCGGCGAGCAATAGAGAGAGGTGAGAGGAAGAAGTAGAAAAAAAGGATTTGGGTGTATTGTGATAGGTGGAGGCTTTGAGAGAACATTCTCCAGCCAAATGCAGGAATGTCTCCATCAGATATACTTGATTAGAATAGCTATGGGTGAATTTCGATCTTATAAATATATAGAAACAATTATTTATAGGCACACAGTAAGAGTCATGCAAAAGATCAGTGATTTTCCGTAAGCAGGAATAGAAAGAGGATTCTGGGCCCGTGAAGTGCCTAGTTAGAATGAGACAAGGGGCATGATCACTTAGTCTGCTTCTAATATTCACGGGTGTATCATCACTGAGTTTGATCTTGCTGGGAAACTTGTTCTTGGGGTCAGTGCTGCTCAGCATGGGCAGGACATCAAAAACCCGAAGCTTGTCAAAGGAAAACCGTTGTGGGCTCCCAGTAGAATATTTAACAGCGTAACCTGACAGCTCCCTATAACCATGAGAGCTGTAGGTTTGTGAGTCCTTCAGGATCTCACTAGAAATATATTTTTCTGTATTTACGGAGTTTGCAGCTTCGCGGTACTTTCTTTGCAATCGCTTGGTTGAGAAATCGTCTGACCCAAAGCCTTTGAATCAATTATAAGAGTCGTTGGAATCTCTAGCTTCTTTTGAGTTGGCGTCATGTGCTTCCAAACCTAGCAAATATAGGGTGAGAGCGAGGATAGCGAAACACTGCTCACAAGGCGACCAGGGTCAAGGAAGCGAAGTGTGCCAAGGAAAGACGCTCAGGGCTGGGACTTTTGTACTTTGACTTTGGACGACATGATTCGATAATGGCACGAGTAATTCGACATTGCCGACTCAGGTAGGGACTTAATTTGGCCTTAGGGAGATAGTTGTATATGCGCACACTGATGACAAGGAGGTCACTCTCCAGTGCGAGGGTCACGGTGATCTAATGCACATTTGATTTAGTTTAGGATCTGATAGTAATAGTAGAGTAAGACACCACTAAGGACAAAGTGAGAGCTCACTGGCTTTATTAGGTATTATCCTAGCTTTCATGTTTCCGAGAGTCATATTGAACGATTTCATATAGCCTGTTGGAGATGTAATGTGTTTACCCTGACGAGGCATATCTGGAATACAATAAGAGAGCAAGGCATGGTGCCATGTGAGACTATCCAATAAACAAGTTGATGAGCGAAGATATCCATGAGAAATTAAGAAAAAGAAAGAGGAGAGTGAATTCTTTCAAGAGCGAACTGAAGGTAAAAATTATAGTTATTGGAGACCTGATCTCCCAGGTATCAATAAGAGACAAACATCTCACTATAGTGATGGATAATGAGATAGGCAGTAGACTCTGAAAAGAAAGTTATATTCCATTTAACCGGGCCTCATAACATTGGGGAAATTGGCATCTACTTAATGTAAGGTTCTGTGTGTCGCCATCCTTTAGACCATCTGGGCGGACACTGCTAAGCTACGATCCTACAGAATTAACAGAATTGTGAAGTGAGAGTAAAAAGTCGATCCATTGTTGCATTTCATCTCCCCCTCCTCTTCTGAAACATTAAAAATTGCCAAAAGAATCCTCGCCCGTGGCTCAGTTCTCGGTGGCTTCCTCCACGGTCTCCCCGTCAACATCGGTATCGTCCTCGGCGACACCAGGCTCTTCAACAGGAGTTGACTCCTGCTCGGTTACTGCGTCCTTGTTGGTCAGGACAGATCTTTTTGTTCGGGGAGTACCCTTGATGCCCTTCATCTTCAGGCCGTGCTTCTGTTGCAAGCGAATATATCGCATGCGGCATGCGGCCTTAGTGATGCCAAGGGCTTTGGCAGCAGCCTCGTGGTCAACCTATAGTGAGATTTTGTTAGTATAATGTATCATCAAGCAGTTAAGCATCAAGTAACAGATAACTGACCTTCACGTTGCCGAGAAGGGTCAGGAGAAAGACTTCGTCACTGGCTTTGGTGACCTTTGGCTCAGTCTCCTCCGAGACTTTGGCCTTGCCCTTGTCCCTGGGGGTATGGATGACGCGAGCCATGATGCAGGTTTGCAGTGATTGATGTTTGAGATGAGATGATGAGATGATTTAGTGGTTGGACCAAAGTTCTTGATATTGTTAGACGAGAAGTCCAAGAGGGTATGTGTTGAAGAGAAGAAAGGAACTGAGAGAAACAAACAATTGGAGGGGCTTTTATACCTCTGGGTTTCGATCAAACGCGCGAGAATCAATATAACGAGTACTCATTTATGGATACTGTACCAATGCGACACTTCCCAATACGGTACATGTTAGAAGCTCGTAAAACGACCACATGCTTGTCACTATCTGTATCTCAAATACGCAAGCAGGAACACTCGGTTTGGAAACTACATCAACCCATTGTAGTCCCTCGAGACACCGACTTCTATTTGGGACTTGACTAGAGCTGAGATTTACCCTCCCATTGATCCCGACGGCGAGGCATCGTAGGTGACAGATCCCATCTCTGTCCATTGAGTGGACGAGCTAACATTACTTCCACTTTTCAGTTACATTCACGCTCGTTCCACTCTAGAACCCCTCCGTCTTCGAGATTAACGTCGCGAACATGCTTTCGAATCAGCTGCCTAGAAGCGAGGAGAATGAGGACGACCTCATAACTCATAAATCTTTCATTTACAGTAATGGGGACATCTACAAGGGCTCACAGTCTCTCAAATAATTGCCGGACTCAACCAGACGAAGTCTAGGCAGGCAATGCATGATTAAGGCATTCGCTCTTTTGCTACTGCTTTGCCTTCACTAACAGTCGAACCGATCGTTTTCCTTCAATAACATGCTGTTTCTCAGCGCCTGGGTTAGTCTCTGCCGTTCCGAGGTTAGAGTCGAATTCGTGGCGAGTTGAGATCCGGACGGATGATCTTGGGTATTTCACATCGTTCAAAGTCAAAGTACATGTGGACTACATCTATACTTGTGAATATGCAGTTTGTTACCACTCATCTCTAGTGTTAAGATGGATGGATTCATTATGCGACTATAATCGGCATGGCTTTTAGTGTGACAACATATGGAATTTCAAGACGAACTTGACAATAATAAAATAGTAGTTTCCTTCGGGTCACTGTGTACTAGTTACTTTACAGGATATGAAAAATTGAGCCATATAGGTATGTACCATTATGTCCTACGTCATTTGAGGCTCTTGCAATTCGTCTGCAGGGGCATCCTCAGGTACCCACATGTGCTCCACTTTTAACCTTAATCTTAGGAGATTGATACAGAGACTTCCTAATTCAGTGTCGCACCCGATTAGGAAGGCGGTACTAAAAATTCAGGCAGGGGGTTGTTTCTGTATCAATCCCCTAATCTTAAGATTGAGATAAAAGAAACGCATGAACAAACAATGAGCAAGACAGAAAACAAACGGCAGACCAAGGCTACATCAAACAGCAGGGAAAAAATGAGAGAATACACCCACACGTTAGCTAATTTCAGGTAAACTAACACCGAAGGGCATATAATATATGCAGTCAATGTTAACTTTGAGGAAATGAACACTATGTATCCAGCATTGATTCACTATATGAATTATCCATTATGCCATGTATCCTAACCATCCATCTCTGGTACGCCCTTTGACAACATTGTATGAGTTGATCTGCAATTGGTTTCTTGCCCGATATGCTCGCAGTGTATGTGCCCCACATGATAAACTCAAAGGGCCTTGGCTGATGCCTCTATATCCTCAGTCTTCTTGATCTGATGAGAAGGAAGTCTTTTGAAGGGAATTAAAAGGGAAAAGACCACGGTGAGAACAGTACCGGCCAGGGCGAAGGCAAAGACATCCTTGATACCAGCCATATATGCCTCTCGAACCAAATTCAGCTGTTCACCCTTGTACAGGTTTGCGATATCTGAGACTCCAATGTGCAAGATCTCTGCTGGATCGATTTGAGGAGCAATTCGTGCCAAAGTCTGCAGCAGGTAGTTGTTGAAGATAGAATTCGCAGCCGAAACAAAATAAGCTCCGCTGATAGATTGGGCCACTGAGAGAGGAAGTTAGCGGAGAGGATCGATGCCAATAAGATTTTCTAGTACTCACTGAAAGCTACCCCCGTTATCGCTGCTACGGTTTCTGGCGTCGCGAAACCCTGGAGCGCCGTCACCGGAACCTGGTTTCCTAGACCAATTCCGAGCCCAAAGGGAATCTGAGCGCCGATATACCATGCCTTCGAGGTGTCGACGTCGATACAGTAGATCAGGGTGGCGCCAAGAACAGCTATGAGTCCACTAGTAAACTCGATGGGTTGTAGGAAGCGGGTCTTCCCAACAATCCCACCGCTGACTATAGCCCCGCAAGTATAGAAGGCCATGAACGGAAGACAGTAGACGCCACTTGTGATAGCGGACATGCCATGAACAGCCTGGAAGTAAATAGGAAGATAAAACAGTATCTGAAAGTTGGCTAGGTTGGCACTTGAGAACAAAATCGGAAATTAGCTCGAAAGTCAAAGCAGACAAGACTTCTGGGTAAAAGGAAGCATAAACCATACTCACATGAACGCGTATAAGAGCTGGGACCATGTAATACGGGCGGACAGCATTTTCAAGGGCATGAGAGCGTACTCGCCCTGGAACCACTCGACAACCACAAATGCAATCGTCAAGACAACCCAGACAATCAAGGTGGCAATAACAGAACCATTGCTCCATGGTTTCCCCATGCCGCCCCATTCCAGAGCTAAGGTCAAGCAGATGATTGAGATGAATAGCAAACTCCAGCCGGGGAGATCGAGATGCAGTAGAATCTCCTTCCACGTCGCAGGGGTGGGCTTAATGTGTTTCGGCATTCGCAAAAAGAGAAACTGTAGTACGATAGCTGTGCCTCCCACCGGAAGGTTCACCCAAAAGCACCATCTCCATGTAGCCTCAGTCGTAAACGCGCCGCCTATTAAAGGGCCAATGGTCGTGGCAACCATAAAGACACCCATCCATAGGCCGATGAGCATGGGGCGAGTCTTAGGGTGTGCCGTGAAGTTGATAATTAGAACAGAGCCACCGAGGGTGCCCGCACATCCCCAGCCCTGTAGAGCTCGACCCACGATCAGCGCAATGCTGGTAGGTGCGGCCGCGGCCACGATACTTCCAATCAGGTATAAGGCAAGTGCTGTCATATACGTCCATTGAGCTGAGAAGTATTTGTACATCTTACCCCATGGGGCGGAGGTTGTGCCGACGAGAAGGAAACAGGCACTGCTGTACCATCCGATATCGCTAAGTGCGTGAAAGTCACTGGTGATTTTCGGAATAGCCGTGGCAACGATCCCCTACAGATCGAATCGATCATGTTAACTTCGTACAATAATCAAACAGCGTAGTACTATAGACGTGAGTAATACTAACCAGGTCCAAAGCTGCGATCAGGGTACTGAGACTCAAAGTGGCCATGATAATCATCAAGCGGAAGGACGTCGCGTACTCCAGGTCTGATTCCTGGTCCAAGTCCTGGCTCAAGTCACCAGTGCCCTCGGTCTCATCGCTTCCTCGTTCCTTGATTCTGAGGTTGCTAGTTTCAGGCGAATGGCCTGCTTCATTCTTGTTGAACTCTGAATGGGAAGTGGGTGCCGACATATTTCACGTTATTGCCTGGCGATAGTATAGTAATGCTCAAGTTATCTGCCATTTTGAGACATATTTGAGGAGAGCAGTTTATATTTATGCAGCCCTGAAGCCCTTTTAAACCCACAAACTTCATTGCAGCGGACAAATAGCGTGAATGATGCGATGTATGAATCCGCCGATATCATGGCGGAGTATGTAATTATCGAACAAGGCCGGTGGTGAGCTTACCGCACTTTTGTCCGAATATTACCGGAGTACGATAGGTTTTAGACAACATCGTGCCAACCGACCAAGCAGAAAATTACCTAGGTAGTAATAAATTAAATCAATAACCCATGCCTATAGCCTAGGGCACGAAGGTATTAATGCCTTCTAAAAAAAACTATCTAGAAAGAGATAAAAAAGAGTATCTAAAAAGACCATCTAAAAAGACATCATAAGGCCGCAAACACAGCCGAATATCTATACCATACATTGCTATACACGAGATTTCTGTCAAATTATTTATAATGGCGCGATGGCGTCTAAAACCTGTCGTACCGGAGATCTCGTAATTTACGGTCACAAAAGATGATAACACCACTGCTCCGCCGCATTTCCGGAGGTCCAAGACTCTAGAAAACCCATCATGCTCATGCCCTAGTGCTCAAATCACTTAGTTCCTTTTTATCGATCACCTGAATCTGGATCATTTGCCTGCGAGAAAACATATCGCCAGGCTATACGAACTACTTGTGTGCATCAACGTGCAAGCCACCAGATACACATAACCCATCATGGACGCTACCCCTGCTCAGCGTATAGGACAAGCTCGCAGAAATCCCACCATCGACCTAGATGATTGGGATTCAGCGGTGCCGTCCAGACGTAAGAAACCTCGAAGAGGAACACGCAGCTGCTGGGAATGCAAGCGACGAAAGATGAAATGTGTATTTGATAGCCCCGATGACGCAGTCTGCGTTAGCTGCCATAGACGTTGGACCAAATGCGTGAGTCAGGAGTTCCCCGAGAAAATGTCCACCCCTTTGGACAACAGTCAGTTACGGGATCGCCTGCGACGAGTGGAGTCCCAACTTGACCAATTTCTTGCTGCGGGCGACAATGGCCAAACAAAGAACCCAGATCGACAGCTAGACCACGGTATCCCAACCCCGACCTCGGTGTACAAAGGTCCCTCAAAACATGCGCCTCCTGCATCGCATCAGCCCAGCCATACCCCGGCCGAGGATGAACGTTCTCATGACCATCTCAATCTCGACAGGTCATTCCCTGCCAATGTTGGCGGTACTTCCAGGGCAAATGCATTGTCTCAGACTCTCTACAACTCCTTGCCCTCGCAGGAAGATACCGCGAGAATCCACAGGGCCAGTGCTCGCCACAATTTCATCCCATTTCATGAAATCCTAACCACACCGTACGGTATTCTTGACCGGGATGGCTTTCGGTCCCAAAGCCGCCTTCTTGAGATACCGGGCCCGAACGTAAACCCAGTTCTCATAGCGCATCACATGCTGCATCTAGCGAGCTTCCTCCAGCACCTGAACCCCGATCTTCATGAAGACCTTCGGGATCTCTCGGAGCCTCCACAAGTCATACGCGAACGACTAGCGGATAAAGCAATCAATCTGGTGACCACCAATGATAGGTTTGTGGGCAGCATTGAATTTCTAGAATGCGTTATGATTGAGAGCCTGTATCAAGGCAATTGTGGATATCTACGACGAAGCTGGAGGGCTGTGCGGAGAGCCATGACTATTGCGCAGTCGATGGGGTTTCATCGGTCGGGGGGCCGTCCTCAGTACAAGCTTCTCCATCCGGAGACCAAGGCGTACCCACACTTCATGTGGTTCCGCATTGTCTCATACGATCGACAGATGTGTCTTATGCTCGGTATGCCGCAGGGGGCCACCGATCGGAGTATGGCGTCCGACACGATGCTCGACGATTCGGCCAGCGGTCGTCTTGAACGAATCCATTGTGTCATCGCATCACGAATTTTGGAGCGCAACGAATCCGACTCGGCCAGCTATGATTATGCCTGGACGCAGGACGTTGATAAGGAGCTGCAGCGATCCGCCCGGAGCATGCCAAGTCGATGGTGGTTGGTCCCGAACCTCAGTGGTCAGACGAAAGACTCACAGGCCTTGTTCTGGGAAATGCGGCGACTGTCAGAACAATTATTTCACTACAACCTTCTCAACCAGCTTCACCTTCCCTACATGCTTCGCGAATCGGTTGAGCGTAAATTTGATTACTCTCGAATCACTTGTGTCAACTCCTCGCGAGAGATCTTATCCCGCTTCATCATGCTGCGCCGCTGGAACAAAGTAGCTTTTAGTTGCCGCACCATCGACTTCACCGCATTAATGGCCGCCATGACCCTGGTATTGGCACATTTGGATGGTCATCGCTCCTCCAAGGTTGACAATTTTCTCGCCCCCCAATATTTGAGCGACCGTGCCATGATTGAGCAGGCACAAGAAAACATGGAGGAGCTCAACCGTCTGAACCCCGACACTCTGAGTGCACGAAGTGCTCAATTGCTGGACCGGTTACTCGCCATCGAGGCCAAGGCAGCTGAAGGTGACCTCCAAAGTGCCCAAAGCGTAAGCGTACAAGCGCCCCATATTGAAGAATCACAACCGGACGACTCGACAATTTCTGATAAACACGACTATATCCCATATTTTGGGGTCATTAAGACTGCGGGCGAGAGTCACGCTGACGGGATAAGTTCACAATATGTGCCACCGGCAAACCACCAACAGAGCAAATCTCCGGTCATCATGCGAGCAGGGACGGATGCAGAGACGCAAGCACAGCCCACCTCTCTTGCAACATCAGTACCTCCAGATCCCTATAACAATACCTACTGTAATAAAATCAACAGCAACGGCAGCAACAATAACGTCACAGCCCTCTTTGCGCCGCTACTCTCGGAGGTTCTCTCGGATGATCCCATGCAGGAGTTTGAGTACCCTGGGACGGCAGCTAAGATTGATGACGATCCATTTCAATATCTGGACTTGGCTTTCTTGGATAACCTGATGAGAGGCACAGAGGAGGATGGGCAAGGTAGCGCATAATAGGCCGCGGTAGAAAAGCGCAACATCTATGCCATCTGCATGTAGACGTAAATTACGTGCTTGATGCACATAGGTAACCAGATATTTATGAGATTTATCTCATAAGGCTGCTTGCTATTGTTGACAACATCATATTAGTTTGGAATTGTATTTGTAACGGTGGTCCAAAGCGGTTGGCTCTCACAATATCTTAACACTCTTCAAGGAATCAACTCTCCTCAGAGAGGCAGTTTCTGTGATTGCATCCTCTGGTCATTTAGTAACCACTGTTTCCATACAAGAAAGCAACTACCTACAGATAACCACGATGATCATGATCTACACTAATACCGGTGGCTCAAATGAGTGTGTATTCCAACGCTGAAGTAAGAATATATTCAAATCTAATACCTGACAAAGAGCCTGCGCGTAATTCATAAATAATAAATCGTCTCGCAGACCCGAATCTAACAAACGAAAAACCATTTCAACAAATCTATCCTATGACCCGTAACCCATATATCCTGTATTATATACAGTACTGGGCACTTGAGTCAATCAATCCCAATACATCAAATCCTCACCCCCAGTTTTCGATATGCACAAAGCGCGAGAGCTATCTTGTATGCAGCATCAAATATCAATCCACATCACAGGTTCAAGTCTGAACTCAGCGCAGCAATAGATGGTAAGGAACCACCCAGTCGCTCAGCTACTCAGTATTTACTGAGGGGAGGCTGAGAGAGGGGGGCCAGTAGGGGTGGGAAGGCCAGTGGAAAACTCCTGGAGCTTCTCAAAGGGAATAGAGAAGGGCAGGTCGGTGGGGAAACCGGAGGGGAAGGCACTCGGAATTCCACTAGGGATGGGGAAGGGGAGCTCTGTGGGGAATTGGCGCTTCTCAAAGCTACTGGGGAAGCCGCTAGGGAAACCGCTAGGGAAACCAGTAGGGAAACCAGTAGGGAAACCGGTGGGAGTGGGGAATCCCGAGAAAGGAGGGCCGGTGAGAGTCGGGAAGCCACTGGGAGGTCCGTTGGGGGGAGGGCCCTGGTGGCCGTGTCCCCAGTGCAACTGACGCTTGTCGAAGGGGAGGCCGGTGGGCTCAGGGAACTCAGTGGGGAAGCCACTGGGGAATTCAGTGGGGAAACCACTGGGAATTCCGCTGGGGAAGCCCGAAGGAGGAGGACCAGTGGGAGTTGGGAAGCCGCTGGGAGGAGGTCCGTCTGGGAACTGGCGCTTGTCGAAGGGGAAGCCGGTGGGAATAGCTGTGGGAATGCCCGTGGGAATGCCGCTGGGGAAGCCGCTGGATAGGGTGGGCGCATCACTAGGGGCGCTGGCGAAAGGAGGGGGACTCTGAGGCAGGGAGCCGATGAAGTGAGGAGGACCCTGGGGCAGGGCGAGGGCACAGCCCATCATTCCCATAGCAGCGATGCCGGTGTACTTCATTGTGATTGGTATAGATTAATTGGAAGATATATCGAAGTAAAGAATGGAGAGATTTGAATCGAAAATCAGACTCAGATATATGGGTTGTATATCAAAGACAGATCTTATAGTTTGAAGAAAATTATAGGAGGGCCCAGGACGGGTTTATAAGACTGCCGATTTATTAGGCTTGTTGATCTGGGAGCTTGGTCCTATGCCGAAGTGGATTCCGTGATCGCGCCATGACTTCAGTGTGGTTGCCTCGTCGGAGGCTGCACTGGCCAGAAAGTGGACTGGCCGGACGACGATAGTACCCTGAAACGGTAGGAGTGGGCTTGTCGATCTTAACTCGAGGGACCTTAGGGTCTGCAGGGACCAGGCACAAAGCACCCGTGGACGGGTAGAGGTACATGCCCTGTAGCTGAGGCATTTTCCTTCAAGCCTTCGCTGGCCAGCCAACGCGTAAAAAAGGTAAAAAGTGGTTCTGGTGCGTTCGACGAGGCAAGTATCGACGGTATGGTTGAGCTACAGACGCCACACCCAGGGACCAAACAATAGTGCGACGATCATCTTCCGTGTGCAGAATATCACAAAAAGCAAATCGATGATTGTCGGGATGGTCTGACTGCATCAAATGCCTTCCTTCGAATCCTTCGTACCTATCGGGCTCGCAACGTGGTACGGCCGAGAATTCTCACTCGGCACCAGCGCGCCTGGCGCCAGTTGCCCCTTTTTTGAGGCTGTAGCACATCATGTCAGAGATGATGTGCTCATACCTCCATTTTCCAGCTTCATCATACTTTGTCCGTAACATAATGGCTGGTTATTCGTTTCATGTGAATTGATTTCGCCACATCGTGCGTATCAGGAAGGCTGATACACAGTCTGTGTCAGGATATGCTGGTTGTCCACGGGTGAGGGTGGACTCAAGGTGGCTGGAAACGGTTGGGAGAGCCACAGATTGATAAGTGAGGACGAATGGTCACCGCCTGATCGGCGAAGTGGAACACTTCTGGACCAATATTTTCTGAGTTGGGAACTTTTAGGCTGGTTTTGCATCCGCAATGGAGACGCGCGCAGAACGATTCAAAATGATAGTCTCCCCAAGGTTGAGTTGTAATGTTCCACTAAAAGACAGAAAACATTGCCTGTTTCTACAGAAGTTCGAGAACATAGAGATACAGGCCGCAGTCTTGGAGATGGCCTGGAACATCAATCGATGGCCGAGTCGTCGTCAGCCCTGAGGTGAATGGGGTCTAACTGGCCCACAGTGGGCCCCGTGACATCGAATCGACGTTGAGAGTTGACACTTCCACTCTGCCCTTAAAACACTTGCAACATGGACATCACGACAAAATATGGACCTGTTTCGTATTTAGATTCAATATATCGGTATATCGACGTGTATCTTACATCCATGGATTGCACGGACGCGTGTACGGAGTAGGTACCGCATGTATCCATCATCCATCATCCACCATCCGAACTTGCGAAACTGCCGATTGTTTCCTCATGTTGATTTGCCTTTTCACTCCACTAGCTTCTTTTTAGTTGGCTATACACCAACGGGGCCAAGCATTTTTTGTGACTATTAAGCTCACTCAGCGGCATGTTCTCGGGACTTGTGCTAGGAAACAGCTTAGTTTCAGGGCTATTAGCGCTGACGGTGGAGTCTCATATTAACCCTAGAATGTTGAATAGTATATTCCGTACGGAGTATCCTTATTTAAGTTTAAAATATGGCTAGCCGTTTGAAGCTTTAAACTCAAACTTCATTTCATCTGGGGGTTCAACGCCCCACGGTGTGTACGTGGAAATTTTCCCCGCTATATACAGAAAACCGCCGTATACATGTCATAATTGATAGATAGCAAAAATGAAACGGGAAGGGAAGAAGCAAGCACCGCGAATCTAGCGGGTTCACAGAAACGGAGGGAAATCCAAGAGGGGGTCTAGTATGAGGACGTCGGATTGAATGGACAAAGAGAGGAAGTCTAACCGAGCCAAGAGATGTAATGGATGCTTAGGCCTCAGGTGTACGGAGTACAGGATCGCAGAATCGACATAGATCAAAAAGCCTTCCGGTCTAAGTGTCCTACATCGTGCAGAGTACGGGGCCACAAAATTAGTTTGATTTCAGGGGCGAGCTTATATGTGTCAAGGAGTCCGGAGTCTGCGACCCGCGACTCCTGAAGAAGCGAAGAATGGAGGATTAACTCTATATTCCTCAATGCCGCTGTTTGCGCATTAGGGAGTCAGGCGAGCTCGGATGGACTGTTGGCGTTGGAGTCATACTGAGCAGATGGCGGGACGAAGGTGGTACGGTCATGGAGAGATCGCGAGCCGACGGCGTATAAGCCTGCTTTGAGGAACTGAGACGAGCCGTAGCGGAATAATTGTAGGCCGGGGTAGAAGAGAATGAGGATCGTCGGGACTGGACGGGGCTACGGGGTGCGTGGCTCGCAAGTGCTCCACCAAATGAAGATGAGTCCAAAGACGCTCTGTGACCCGCGAGTTTGGGACGAAGCATGTATGATCTTTCGACCTCGTCGTCGCTGCTTGACCCGATGTCGAATATCGCTCCGTTAGTGAAGGATACCGAGGATGTGCGGCGGTGGGTCCTTGCTTGGGTTGAGATGAGGATTGACTCACTCGACTGCGAGACAGACGGGTTCTCTAGTGATACAGTGCTTCGTGCCTTTCTCAGTTCCCGGGCTGGCTGATGCCGTGGTTGCCCGTCCGAGTGCCTCTTTTCCAGCTCGGGGCTGTGGGATCCTCTTCGCCTGTCGCGATAACGTTTCCTTCCGCTGCTGTCTGCCGAGTCAATCGAGTGACGGTTACGGTTTGGCATACGTAGATCAACCTGGCTGGGGCTGAAGACCACCCGGGCCCGCATGTTTTGAATTGCATTATCGAGTGCCAGCTCAATGGCGCAGTGATTTCGGATACGGCTTAGTCTCGGCCATGTCGCCCGCTCGCCACTTAGGCATGCTGAAAGCATGAACTCTGTTGTTGGATTTTCCAAAAGGCGTGGGAAGTTGGAGGAAATGAGCTCCGGGTATATGTTGATGTCTCCATGATATTTTTGGTTCACAATTGAAGCAAACTTGGTCATTGATGTTGGGAAGACTCCAAGTTCCGAGAGGACGTTCATCCGATGCAGAACCTCGTCTTTGGCAAGGTGTGTCATCGTGTTCATCCATCGAGGGATGAATGAAGGGCCGTCGTCTGTCTCATTCTGTGGGCCTGTTTCCTTTGGAAGGAATGGCACCACATGGGGGTTAACTTGGGAGACAATGAAATGATTCACATTAAACATCTCTGATAACCGTGTCATAGGCAGATCTCCATCAACAGAGCCATCGATATACTGTTTGTGAAGATCATTCCACGGGACTGGTTCCCCTGTCAGTGGATCTTTAGCCATTAACGTGAATGGCCTGAAGACAAAGGGAACAGAGCATGATACCGCCCTTGAGAGACATTAGAAATGGTTTGATAGTATGAAAAAGGGGGAACTTACACCGCAGACCAAATCAACACATTGGGCGCAGAAATATAGTTCAACAGCCGTGGAAGCTCATACATGCCGGCACTCGACACACAGATATTGAGGATTCTGCGGGTGCGGTTATATGCTTCCTGAAAGGTCATATCTCCAAGCCAGTTCCTGATAGTCTTCGCCAAGTGGGATATGTCAAGAAAGGATCCAAACTTCAAAAAACGAGTCATCTTCTGCAGGATGTTTTCCTCTTGGCCCTTCTCATTAAAGACGTCAAAATCTCCATGTACGTAGGTATCCAAAAGTGCCGGCAGCTCTTCATCTGTGCGCGTGCAAAAGACCGCGCATACAATGCTACCAGCAGAGGCGCCTGAGATAATTCGAGGGATCATGTTTGCCTCATAGAGTGCCTTGAGAACTCCGATGTGGGTCATTCCAAAAGTGGCACCACCGGAGAATAGGAGCGCACTGCGACCAAATGCCTGTCGAGCTGCCAGCAGCTGGTCCAGGATATACTTCAGCTCCAGGCCATCGCAGCGATCATGCACCGACAGATCTACCAGCGTGGCGATGGTCTCCAAAGCTGTGGTAATGTACCTGTCAATCAAGTCCTTGGTGCCGATATGCGAATGGCGATAGAGAGAGGCATTGCTCATATGCGCCAGATCCCGACTCAGCGCAGTGCGCACCAGAAACAGCATCCGGCTTACGTCGCAGCTGATGCGAGCATCTTCCAACTGTCGCAATCGATCCTGTACCAAGCGAGGATCATATTCGGTGGAATCGAGTGTCTGCTTCCAGGCATTGTTGTTCTCTAGTTCATCCAGTTCGATGGCGCAACTTCGCCATTCCTCGTACGATACAGCCTGGAGCCAAAAGGTTAGAAATGGTCACTCTGCAGATGCGATCGCCCGTCCCAGGTACACCGCGTGTACTTACATTCTTTATTTTCAGATATAGGACTTGTTTGCGATCCTCGATGTCCGCCCTTTGTTTCCGCTCTTCCTTGGAGAGGCCATCACGGTAGGTGTGCAGAGTATCACCGGCCCAGTTCCACGAATCCCTCACAAGCGATGATACAACTGGGATGGAGATTGTTTTTCGGAGGCGCCGCGGGGGTGAGGGTTGGGATAAAGGGTGCTCTTGAGAGTGTTTGCGGCCATGATGGCACTGAACTATTGTGGGGTCGCCCAACACCGACATAGCAGGCCTGTGCATTGGGGAAGCAAGCCATCCAGCCGGGGTATGAAACGCGGAGATCTTTTAACTTTAAACTCGTAAAATAAGAACCAAAGTAAATGAGTTGTAAAAGTAGAGATATTCTACAGAATTGAAGTCAAAGTTTGGCGGTGACCTAACAAACGTCACGAGGACCAATGGTAGCCAGTTTCCTCAGGCTTTTTTTTGGCTGACCACTTTGGTTCCTTGTTATGACGATTTCACTCTTACTCGATTCCTAGTGGACTCTATTAATCCAAGTGGAGATATTCAATTTATAATATTTCAGCTTGTTTGGTCTCCTGTAGCCGATAATATCATAAGACCGATTTTTTCCCCATGATCTCACCCCACGATCATCTACCCCATGCCGAGTGGGGAAGCATATAATATTTCCCTACAATGTATACTGATAGATTTTTCATAATTTCTCACTTTTTTCTCAATCGATTCTCAATAGAGATGCCTCTAATTTCTTTTTGTGTAATTATTGGAACATAATGTTCTCAAATAATTGGGCATCAACCTCGTGGAGCCCTGGCCGGGGGCTTCTTCACATGCCGCTTGCATGTGAGCCCCCAAGGGCTGATTTTCGCCTTCCTATGTCATCCTTTGAGATTGTGTCGCTACAATGAATACGTATACGGAGAGTGCTGAATATAATTGGACAGCATAATAATCAAAAGCAGAAGGTTATCATATTTCACGGAGCCACTCCTTAAGTGCATGTCTTGCCCGCACCTCGACCCCATTCTCGCGCCAGAAGTGGCCTGCCCCATCGATCATCCGAAATTGGAACTGACTGCATGGCATGTGCACCATATCGCCTGACCACCTCTCCAATTTCCCAACGGAGGTAAAGGTATCCTGGTCCCCAAACAGTGCAAGGGTGCGATGCGTGCTCTGTTGGTCTGCTGGACGCGGGCAGGGGATGTGAGAACCTTTAGGCGTCTCCGTTTTCAAATTCAGCGATAAGGTCGAGAATACAGTCAGTAACTGGCTAATTGGGGGCAATAGCGGAGACACGAGCAGATAGGAGATGGATGTCGTCAATGCACGGAGGTCTGGGGAATCGGTCAGACTGTGACTCATTTGAAGTTGCTCCAGGGACAATGCGGCTATTCGTTTTGCTGTGCTCTTAATCTCTTGTATGGGCGTTGCTTTGTTCGTAGAGATTGTCGTTGACGCGGATTGGAAAAGGTCGAGCATAGTATCCAGAGTCGGTACATGTGAGGCAATCAAAGATCCATATGAATAGCCACCAAGAATCACATGGATATCTGACTTATTCTCAACTTCTTCTGTGCTTTTGGGGGTCCTTAAAGAGTCTACTTCCCCCCTCGGGGCCAATGCGAGCTTGAGGAAGTGCAGATATTGCAACATGAATCCGTAGAACGACACGTAATCACCAAGCTCAGGCTTTGAAGTCCAGCTTGTTCTTCCTTCAGAATCACCAGCTCCCCTATATGTCATTTGTTAGCAACTTGGTCATGACAGGGTGGTGGTAGTGTATGATTATACCGAAAGTTGAAGGTCCCCACGATGCACCCGGCTTGTAGAAGCTCACTACCGATGAAACTCACGACTGGATCATCGTAGCATCCTCCTAGAGTTGCATATGGATGCGCAACAATGGCACCGCGGTTGAACCAGGTTGTTGCTGATTGTATATTTTGGAGCGCGGGCGGGAGATAAATGCGGCATTCGAGCTTGTTGCCATCGTAAACAGACGGGAGGAAAAAAGAGAAGCTTGCTGACGGAAGATCCATGGCTTGGTTTTATTTATTTCATATTTCCTGGTATTGATTGCTTTGAAATGCCACGCTTACAGTGTGCTGTTAATCTGAAAGAGGTCGAAGGTGCGGCGAGGTTTTGGTGGGCCGCCCACCCCAATGATTCGGAGACCATCTACTAGACACAATTAGAACATCCCCTTTAGAGCCAAGTGTAAAAATACGGGTGTATAGCGAGAAATATAGTGATCCAATGTATCTATAAATATGTAGGAAAACACTAGAAATACATGTATACCGCGAAAATATGAGATTACCACTTGGCTGGAAGATGCTATGTAGATCGTGTAGATTTGGGCTATTATTTATTTAAACATGTACTAGGTGCAACGATCATGTCAGCCATGACGGATCTGGTTCATCATCTTCTTCCGACCTGGCATCTGAATGATGGAGATCTGCATCTCTGAGTAGATCGGCTGGAGGTTCTGGGTCGTCATTTTCCAGCTGACCAGCGTGGGAGTCCTCATGACCCTCCTCCAAAATGTGGTCAATCAGAGGAGAATCTTTGGGAGAAGTAGAGTTCAGGGGTGCATCCTCTTCATGCAGCGGGAGGCCGAATGCGGGAAGCAGCAAGCCCCTTGCTTCTCGCAAGGCCTCTAGCTCGGCTGCAATGCAGCAAACTAAAAGCTTCCAGTCCTTATCCTCGGCGAGCTCCAGATGTGATTCGATCCGGTGAGTGGTTCTTTCCAAGTCATCCAGAATACTTTTCACGAGTCCTTCTTTGTAACCTGGCGATGTGGATCCTCCCGACTCGGTCGTTGATGTGGTCATCTCAACATAATGTCGCATGTTGGCTTGTAAGCGCTTCTCAAAACCAGTGACATCGGATACCGCTTGTTTCCATACTCCACCTCCTTCCTCCAGTGCCAGTATTTCCGCATCCACTTTCTGTTGCCTACTGTGCAAAACGACTTGTTCGGTGTTCCAATGCTCCCGGGCCATGTCAAGTGTGCGACGTTTGGGGTTCAGAGAGTGAAAGGTAGGTTCGCTTGAGCTTTGCGATAACGGTTGAATAGGAGGGTCACGGAGGTAGTTTCGGATGTCGGAGTCGAGTATAGACAAAGATTCAGTATAAGAAGAAAGCTTGGCATCAACCGAGTTGTTGATGTCTGATATCTCGTTCACAAGATGGCGATGTTTAGCCTTCATCTCATACAGCCTGGTCTCCAATTCATGAATGTCAGTCTCAAGGTTCCGAGCTTCTTCTTCTAGTTGCTTTGAACGTCGGCTCTCCTCATCTCCATGTATAGTAGTAATAGCGTCTTCTAGACCAGTTCTTCTCGAGAGGAAGCTTTGAATATCATGCAGTGCGTTGTCTCTTTCTTTGGTCTGATACATGAGAATCTCTCGTTCTTCTTCTCTTAATTTCAGTAGATCATATATTGATTGAAATATGCCCTCTCGGGCAGCCCGAAGCCCGATCTTCTTGGGCACAGGCTGCCTGGTGGGCACTGTGAGAGGGGAGTGTGATCGGCTCGCATTAGATGACAATGTTGGAGTCAAAGTTCCATTTGAGACATCATCTGCTTGAGGCCCAGAGAGAACAGAGAGAAGGCCTTCGCTTTGAGCATCGATCAGGACTTGGAGATTGCGTTGGATGTGTTTGGTCTGACGTTCAACGTGTAGGAGAGGGTCATGGTGGTACATAGAAGCTCCAGCCGGCACAGGTGGCAGCATTTTATCACGAAAAGATTGTTGAAGAAGCGTCGACATGACAGAGCAAGGAGCGTGGATGGCCAAGCTTCAACCAAAGGAAGAGTTGGAGCTTTGTCGCGGCAATTCTGGGTAGGAAGACTATTTAGTAGGTTTAGTCCAAGATCTGACCAACTCTTGAAATCATCACCGGATTAGAAAGAAATAATCCATTTGCCAGCTGATGCTGAACTGTTTATCGCGGACTGGGGCCGCTCGCAGCTGACCGAGCGCCATCCACGTGATCCTTCATGTACAGTCAGCTCCGCTCAGGCGTTGACGTTGCTCTCGCGCCAGCAAAGCTTCTGACAACTGCTCCCAGCTTCCATTTGTACGTGCACTTCATCCATTTCGTCTCTTTCATTTAATCAACCTTTGTCTTTTATTGTCATCTTCTCATTATTTGGGGTGACTAATTCTCCCTTGACACCTTGTTCTGCGCTGGGGCTGACTCGCTGTTTCAAGCTCTCCCGATTGACGTTGCTTCATCACAACAGCAACAAAACACCTATTACTCCTCGAAATTCCGTCCAGCAAATCGTGACGCGAATCGTTTCTCAATAAAGATGGTCGGACTCGTATCGGCCGCCGGTTTGGTTGGCTTCCTCTCCGAGCCTGACCCAGAGCTCAAGGTCTTTGCTTTGAAGACATTAGATTCTCAGATCGATCATCTCTGGACAGAGGTTGTCAACGCTGTTCCTGAAATGTGAGTTTGTTTTGATTAAACTTGTGAGAATGAGCTTCATCTCGATTGTTGCGTCATTTCTCCCGAGTTCGACCGGCTACTAGGCCCCTGCTGACTATCCATCTAGTGAGGCTCTCTACGAAGATGAATCATTTCCGGAACGTGGCCTTGCGGCACTAGTCGCATCAAAGGTATATTATCATCTGCAGGAATATAACGAGAGCATGGTTCTTGCTCTAGGTGCCGGAAAGCTGTTCAAGTTGGAAAACGGCGGCGAGTATGAGGAGACCATTATCGGTATGTTAAAGAGGATCAGCAGCATTGGCTCTTTCTCTTTGATACTAACATGTTTCTTCATGTAGCGAAATGCGTCGATACCTTCGTCTCTCTATCTGCCGCCCAACGGCCTACCGCGGGTGACCAACCCGCCAATCTGAACACTGCATTCCCAGCATCGGGCGACGGTGCCACCAGCACATCCGCCAGTCTCACTTCTCCTATCACACCTTTCTCCAAATCCGCACTTCCCTCGAAATCGTTGCTTTCTCGCGCGGAGGTTCCCGGCGTGGACGCCGCACACCCTGGTGGCGATGACACTAGCGTTCAGCACGAGGAAAACTCCCTTGTTTTGAAGCGCGGTGTCCAGAGTCAATTGCAGACCGTTATTGAGCGATTGTTTGAAGCATGCTTCCGACAAAAGCGATACCGTCAGGTCATTGGAATCGCCATCGAGGCAAAGAACCTGGATGTGCTCCGAATGGCCATCCTTCGCGCCAGTAGCGACGAGAAGCAGGATGAGGGTGACTCACGTGGCAGCGAGGAGCTCATGGAATACGTTCTGGACATCTGCATGGGCATTGTTCAAGAGCGAGCCTTCCGCAGCGAGGTTCGTGCCCCCCGAAATATTTCTACTTCATTGGCCCGTGTCGGCTAACCAAGACTTGATTTCCTAGATCCTCAAACTAATTTTGGAACTTCTTAATGAAATCCCGGCACCTGACTTCTTCTCGATCGCTAAATGCGTCGTCTACCTTAATGAACACTCGATGGCCTCCGCTATTCTTCGCCAACTGGTTGAGAAGGGAGACGCGCGATCCCTCGCCGTTGCCTATCAAATTTCCTTCGACCTTTACGACAACAGCACCCAAGAATTCCTTCAGAAGGTTCGACAAGAGATTGCTGAGCTTGTTCCCGAAGATGAGAACGAGAAGGAAAACAATGAAGAGGACAATGAGCCAAGCGAGTCTGACGCATTACTTGAAGACCAGGGAAGCTCTTCCCGGCCGTCGGGTAAACATTCGGATCTATCAGACGATGCGGTAACTGCATTTAAGAACATTCTCTCAATTCTTGATGGAATCAAGACAATCCAGTTGAATCTCGAATTCTTATACCGGAATAACAAGGCGGATATCGCGATTCTGAACAAGATTCGTGACAGCCTTGAGGCTCGCAATTCCATCTTCCACACTGCTGTGACACTTTCAAATGCCTTCATGCATGCGGGAACAACGCACGATAAGTTCTTCCGAGACAACCTTGAGTGGCTCGGCAAGGCCGTGAATTGGTCCAAGTTCACAGCTACTGCTGCCTTGGGCTGTATCCACCGCGGTAACCTCAGCCAGGGTCAGAAGCTCCTCCAGCCTTACCTGCCCCGCGAACACATCGCTGGAGTTGGAGGCTCAGGATCTGTCTACAGCCAAGGTGGTTCCCTTTACGCCTTCGGTCTCATCTACGCAAACCATGGTGGTATGGCGGTTGACATCATTCGCGATCACTTCAAGAAGGCCACAGAAGAGGTGGTTCAGCACGGTGGTGCTCTTGGTCTTGGTGTGGCGGGTATGGCGACAGGCGATGAAGGCATTTACGAAGACCTGCGGAGCGTTCTTTACACTGATTCCGCTCTCAATGGTGAAGCTGTCGGCCTCGCCATGGGTCTCATCATGCTTGGCACCGGTAACATGAAGGCTCTTGAGGATATGATCCAGTACGCACACGACACCCAGCACGAGAAGATCGTTCGTGGTTTGGCTATGGGTATGGCTTTGATCATGTTCGGACGCCAGGAAGCCGCCGACGAGCTCATCAATGGTCTCCTCGGTGACCCCGACCCAACTCTGCGCTATGGAGGTATCATGACCATTGCCCTGGCTTACTGTGGCACTGGCAGCAACAAGGCAGTCCGCAAGCTTCTGCACGTTGCTGTCAGCGATGTTAACGACGATGTGCGCCGAGTTGCCGTGCTCAGCTTGGGATTCATCTTGTTCCGCAAGCACCAGAGTGTCCCTCGCATGGTCGAGCTGCTTTCCGAGTCTTACAACCCCCATGTCCGATACGGTGCCGCCATGGCACTCGGTATCTCCTGCGCCGGCACCGGCTTGGACGAAGCCATCGACCTCCTGGAGCCTATGCTTAAGGACTCGACCGACTTTGTTCGTCAGGGTGCTTTGATCTCTCTTGCCATGGTTCTCGTCCAGCAGAACGAGGCCATGAACCCCCGTGTTACCAGCCTGCGCAAGGCCATGATGAAGATGCTTGGTGACCGTCACGAGGATGCTATGGCTAAGTTCGGTTGTGCTATTGCTCTCGGTATCATTGATGCTGGTGGCCGAAACTGCACTATTAGCTTGCAGACGCAGACGGGTAACCTCAACATGCCCGGTATCGTTGGTGTTGCGGTCTTCGTTCAATACTGGTACTGGTTCCCTCTCACACACTTCTTGTCACTTAGCTTCACCCCGACATCCGTCATCGGTGTCGACCAGAAGCTCGAAGTACCACACTTCAAGTTCCACAGCAACACCCGCCCTAGTCTCTTCGACTACCCCCCTGAGCAACAGGTGAAGACCGAAGAGGCCCCGGAGAAGGTGAAGACTGCTGTCCTTTCTACCACTGCCCAGGCCAAGCGTCGCGCACAGCGTAGGGAGAAGCAAGCACGCCGTGAAAGCATGGATATTGACCAGGCGCCCACAACACCAAAGGCTACTGATCAACTGGATGCAATGGACACGGACGATCTTCCTAAGGAGGACGAAGAAGGCAAGGAGGCAGAGAAGGGTGCTGCTGAGGTACAGAAGAAGAAGGCAGAGCGGGAGAAGGTTGGGTACGAGCTGGACAACCTGTCAAGGGTACTTCCAGCTCAGCTCAAGTACCTCACTTTCCCCGATCCGCGTTACGAGCCGGTCAAGAGGGTATGTTCATTCCTATTTGTCCCAATGAATCCAATGCTAACAAAATTGTAGCCCACCGGCGGTGTCGTCGTTGTTCTCGACAAGCAGCCCGACGAGCCTCGCGAGGTTATTGAATTGAAGGCCAGCAAAGAGGCTCGCCAAGCGCCTCCTCCGACTGAAACCCTCCAAGACCGCCTGCAGGCTGCCATTGGAACCGCTGCTCTGCAGACCCCTCAACGGGCCGATGCGCGGGCTGCTCTATCCGCTGCCACCTCAGGTGCTGCGGCTGGTGCCGGTGTTCTGACGGCGGTGGATGAGGACGAAGAAGGCGTGGAGGACGCACCTGTCCCCGACGAGTTCTCGTACGAATCAGATGGTGAAGACCAGTAGAGTGTTGTTGCGGCATAGAATCTTGATGCTGGATGTATTACTAGACTAATCAGGCTGTCTACGCCGAGGTGATCTATTTGGGGGCTAGTATAGCTTTCCGTCACTGTGATTGATATGAAACTTCCTATGTTACTTTGCATTTCCCTGTATCCTTGTCGTATCCTATGCACTCGGTCAGACCATGGCCGGGTCGCCTTGATTTGAACATGCCGGTTAGAGCGGCTTGATGCAAGGATCTCGGATGTACAAAATTGTAGTACTTGCACATGCATGCCGTACATAGCGACGAAACCATGTACCCGATTTAGTTGCACAAACCGACTGTTCTTCTCTATGAGAGTTGTATTCTTTATTTTTTTATAACTGTATCAAGATATCTCTCGCAGAATTGTAACAAATATTGAATAATCCAATCGCAACCCAGCCGATACTCATCTTCGCATGTTCACATGTCTCGGCCCTACCCCGGAGCGGGCAGGCATTGTTTCTGACTCAGCAATCCACTGACCTACAGCTGTTGTGCCTCGGCACTTGTTGTTATGACGCACGAGCCAATAACCTGTCTCTCAACGGCGATGACCGAACTGATCAGCAGCCAATGAAGCCTCGATTGCTACAACGTAAGGTCCCAAGGTCGACTTTGTGTGGGAGCATGTGAACTGGTACTATGATGCTCCGAGGCCCCTTTTGGTGCATCTTCATGTCCAGACTTGGAATATCACCCGAACTTAGCGGAGATTGTTTCTTGCCCCATAACTCATATATTCCCCAGCTTCCCCGGACTTGAAATTTTCTTCTTTCCCCTAAACTACTATTCCTTGAACTTAATATAAATCTTTGTTGTGCGCCTTTCTTCCCCTTCATCTCTCACTCTCCCCCACCCACCGCCACCATGGCAAAGACATTTAGCAAAGAGGATGTCGCCTCGCACAGCAAGGGTGACAGTCCCTGGATCATCATCGATGAAGATGTCTATGATGTTTCTAAATTCCAAGATGAGCACCCTGGTAAGTGAAGTCACGCCTATAGATGTATGGGGATGACATGTTAACAATTTTTTTGAACAGGTGGAAAGAAGAGTACGTTGGCCCGAGAGTGTCCGCTACGTCCGATAAATTCATATTGACAGTGCCTATCTAGTTCTCCAGCGAGTTGCCGGAAAGGACGCTTCAAAACAGTTCTGGAAGTACCACAATGACGGCATTTTGAAGAAGTACAAGAGTCAGCTGCAGATCGGTTCGTTGGATACGAAGAAGGCGGCACCAGCACCGGCACCGGCACCCCCGGCACCAGCTCCAGCCCCGAAAAAGGCTGCCCCCGAGCCGAAGCCCGTCGATTCTCCATCTTCTGTGACACCGCCTGCCACCGGCGAGCCCCAGGACCCTTACGGAGAGTTGATTCCCTTTGCCGATCCCTCATGGTACCAAGGTGTAAGTTTTGCTTTGCCTATCTGCCACGGATTTCTAGGTTTTACGCCGTTGCACAAATGCTAATATACATGTTGCTCATAGTATGCATCTCCCTACTTTAACGAATCTCACGCCGCACTGCGAGACGAGGTCCGCCAGTGGGTCGAGTCCGAGATCGAGCCATATGTGACCGAATGGGATGAGGCCAAGGACGTACCTGCTAAGATTTACAAGCAGATGGGCGAGCGGGGCTACCTCGCCGGACTTCTGGGAGTCCACTTCCCTGAGAAACACACCCCGTACCGCGTGAAGTCTGTGGCACCAGAACGATGGGATTTGTTCCACGAGATGCTGCTGACCGACGAGCTGTCGCGTGCCGGCAGCGGTGGTCTGGTGTGGAACCTGATCGGTGGTTACGGAATTGGTTGCCCGCCATTGGTCAAGTTCGGCAAAAAGCCGCTGGTCGACCGAATCCTGCCAGGTATCTTGGCCGGCGACAAGCGGATCTGTCTCGCCATCACCGAGCCCGATGCGGGTAGTGACGTCGCAAACTTGGGTTGCGAGGCTAAGCTCACCGAGGACGGAAAGCACTACATCGTCAACGGCGAGAAGAAGTGGATCACCAACGGCATCTACTCTGATTACTTCACCACCGCCGTGCGCACCGGTAAGGACGGCATGAACGGTCTCAGTGTGCTGCTCATCGAGCGTGAAGCCGGCGGCGTGAGCACTCGCCGCATGGACTGCCAGGGTGTGTGGTCCAGTGGCACGACTTATGTCACCTTCGAGGACGTCAAGGTGCCCGTGGAGAACCTGATTGGCAAGGAGAATCAGGGCTTCAAGGTTATCATGACTAACTTCAACCACGAGCGCATCGGTATCGTGATTCAGTGTGTGCGCTTCTCCCGTGTCTGCTATGAGGAGTCTATGAAATACGCACACAAGCGCAAGACCTTCGGCAAGCGCCTTATCGACCACCCGGTTATTCGCATGAAACTCGCCCACATGGCCCGTCAGATCGAGGCCACTTACAACTGGCTCGAGAACATTATCTTCCAGTGCCAGTCCATGGAGGATACCGAGGCTATGCTGAAGCTCGGTGGTGCCATCGCTGGATTGAAGGCGCAGTCTACCCAATGCTTCGAGTTCTGTGCTCGCGAGGCTAGTCAGATCTTTGGTGGCTTGAGTTTCAGCCGCGGCGGCCAGGGCGGTAAGATCGAGAGACTGTACCGTGATGTGCGTGCCTATGCTATCCCCGGTGGTAGTGAGGAGATTATGCTTGATCTGAGTATACGCCAGAGTTTGCGGGTCCACGGCATGTTTGGCATGAAGTTATAAAGCATTTTCTGAGTGTTTTCGATTGCGGCGGTAGAGCATGCCCATTTTGATTCATTTTCTTTTGCTGCTTTTGGCTAGATATCCTGTCGTCTGTGACGGCCTTTCTTTTATTTTGCTATGATCTGCCTTGTACGATAACATTACATTGGCTTTTTTGTATATTTCACGATTTACGGTGGACGTCACCACCTTTTTGAATATTCGCTGCATATAACTGATTTTCATTCATAACTAAACTGTCGGTGTCTCCATAATTTGCGATATTAGCTGACCATTGCGTTGGCAAACCGGCAACGAACCTTGGGAAAGCAAGATTCATAAAAATCTATCAAAGAAAGAGGAAATGGCTTAGCAGAATCTCAAAGGCCTCCATGTACCGAAATTCCTTCTTTGTTTAAACGACTTAACTATGCTTGAGGGCCCAATGCTACGTTCAGCCCACCAGACTTCTTTCAATCCCACTCCTTTGTTCTCATTTTCTTTGATGGGATTCGAGTCGCGGTCAGGCAAACTCGGGGAACCGTTAGCCTTGCGTCTGAAACTCTTTGACGCGAATCTATTATTAGAAAAAGGCAGTGAACTGGCTTCCTTTTGAGCCCAAAGCCAGCAATTCGATGTGAAAATATAACATTGAGACGTGCCCGTCTGCCTATTTAGGACTCTCGAGGGAAGTCATTTATGCCCGCACCTCTCCTTGAAGATTATCTGCCGACTCATTCACAATGTCTCTACTATCGTTTGAACTGAACAACGATGTGTATGATCTTGCAAGCGACATCGATGGAATCATCCATGTCGCATCCGATGAGCATTCCGCCACATCGCTCATACTTGCCAATCTGGTGGCCCGCCGAATGCGCGAATTCCAAGACAACGAGGACAATTTTACCGGCTCTGGGACTGCTCCAACAGATCTCTTGTTAAGTCTTAGCTCAAATGATACCGACGACGTTAGCCACGAATTCCTAAGGGGCATAGCCAATTCTATGGATCTTACGACAATGCCGGAAGACTTGTTGTTTCTAGTTCTCCCGATGCTGCTGCATGTTGATACGAAACTTCCAACCCCCGAAGACATTCATGCTCTGCATGAATTTGCTGAAGCATCGTCGATGCACCGAGAGCATGTGGAAACATGGTTGAGATCTGATCCGGCCCAAAGCACACTTGAACAAGTTTTCAAACCATGGATGAACTACTACAGCTTCAAACCTGCATACCAATGCAGAGATGAGATTGCGGCTTACAAGGCTAGCCGAGGTGGTGCTGGGTTTAATTATGCGTATGAATTCGTGAAAGAATGTCAATGTACAAGCTGTCTCTCACTTCTCGGCAATCTTGGCTTGGTTGATTTCAGAAATTACGATCAAAATGGGAGGAGCTTCCTTCATGCAGTTATTGAGGGCGGAGATGTTGAAAGTGTAATGTTCATTGTCGCTATCTTGCTGAAAGGAGGCTTGGATCCTCGGCACTTTCCCACTTCTATTGATGGGATGTCTATTCCCCACCATGTCGCTTTGATGCACGACAATGACGCTTTTAGAGGAGTCGTTGAGTTTCTAGAGGATGCTGGCTACCCTCTATCTGTGTGGAACGATGATGGCCTCAAACTCGAACTATGCAGCTTTATCACAGCTGATATGGCTGAACGCCTCCTGTCGAAAGGATTCAATATCACCAAGCTCCCAAGAAATACCCTTCCAATGTATCTACCAGAGGAGGATGATCCCAAGTACGACTCCGACGAGGAGTGGGACCACGATGCAGAATATGGTGATCCTATCATCCGGGGCAAAGATTTCGACCCCGACAGTGACAAACTCGACCCAAAATCCATTCAATATGATGCTCTTGCTGTCAATCCCATCGAACTCCATCCTACCTCTCGAACTATCTGGCACCGGGCAATCGAAAACCCCGAAGGTCCCCGAATTCTCGACTGGCTGTTGGATCACTCGTATACCCAGCCAGGGTGTCGGACCGACTTCGACCGCGAAACCGGCGAGACAGCTCTGGTAGCAGGCGCAAGAGGAGACGAGCCAGCTGGCATTGATTGGTTCTGTCAGCACTGTGATCCCATGGCAGGGCGGGTCCGAAATTCCCCGGATAACGAGGGCGATGAGAGCACAGGTGCTTATGCGTTACAAGTAGCAGCTCACAACCTGCGGCCACGTTGCGATGTCATTTTCAAAAAGCTTTTGCGTCATGTGGACCAGCAGTTTTACTGGGATGTTTCTATGATCAAGGGCTTGTACTGGTTGATTATCAAGAATTATCGAGATATGTACCAGAGGTTGGAAGATCATAAGGAGCCAGGTCGTGAGAGAGCTCAACAGATGGCTCTCCTGCGCTACCTCACTTCGTCGAAAACCAAAGCGCTGAATAACAGGTTGGAGCCTTTCTGGGATACATGGGGGCCGTCTGAACAGCGGAACTGGCTCATTCAGTACTGTACGATTCTTAGGTTAAATTTCCTGGTGAAAGATTTAAGTTCGGATATCTGGGATGATTCTGATTAGCAGTTTCCAGAGTGTGAAGATCAAATATTCTGGAGTATACTCGAAACCAAACATTACAATGAGGGCTGATTTTGATCACCGGCCCTGACTTCTTGGATGTGTATGATCCTTTTTACTGCTTTTTATGGCGCTGATGAGGTTCCTGTTTGCAAACTTCGTTCGATGCATCTCTTAACGTCTGGTTTTCGATGAAGTGATTCCTCACTAGTCTACTGTATATTGGCCCAAAGGTAGGAATATATGTAGGTTGTGGTTCGTGTTGATTCTCCAACCAAGTATGTATCCCTGGACCCAGGTGGAAAGAGATAAGCCACAAGCCTCTTTGATAATTCCAAATGATATTTATGTACTCTGTATGATCTTTAAGCTAGAGAGAACTGCACAGGATGGAAGTTGAGAAACGCCAGACTCAAAGGCGGCCAGGTACGGCGCGCCACAACGACCACTTACGCAAAGATTATGCCTCTGGGCGACACGACCTCCACGCCCCGACACTTTAATTCCTCATTTGCCCTTTCTCAAACTACCCCTTACGAGCAGAGCTATAAATTGCGCCTGCGTTGTGGTGTGGTTGCTTCTTCTTTCTGACAAACCCCGAGATCTCCATTCCGATCCGTGTTCTTTGTAGGCGGTCGCGGAACTTGGTGATTGCCCGCAGAGCTCGAGTGTCTGCTCTGCTCCCTCTTAACTTTCCTGTCGCTTTTCTCGTCAGGATCAACCTCATTTGACTTGAGGCTACTCGGAATTGGCTGTCTACTGGAAGAGACCGGGCAGTTCGCATCCTAGTATCTACGTCTTGTCTCCAAACCCGCAAGTTGTAGCGCAGTTTCCTTGGATACGGTTTGTCTTGCTTCTCCCAACCTCTCATTATCTTCTCAGTTACTGATTCTCCTCGTGATTGATAGAAATCCCATTACACCTCGACTCCAAATCACGCCGTGCCGATAGTGGCGCGACCAGATCAATAGCCCGTCAAACACTATTTGCCAAAATGTCAAACTTTCTCAACCACGACTTCGGGTCCGAGGACGAGGAGGATGATTTCAACCCTGCTCCCCAAGAAGAGTCTGATGTTGAGGAGCCGAGAGCCAAGGTCGGTTTACAGACAACTGTCAAGCTTTGATAGACAAAGCGCTAACAAATGAGTGCAAAACAGCCAAGCAAGAGAGAACACTCAAGTGGCGATGGAGCTAATGATGAGGAGGATGTGAAGTACCCCCGCGACACACATGCACTTGAGGAGGAAGATGCCAAGGATGTTGAAGACGATGACGAGGAGAATGAACTGGACGATGACGACGAGGAAGAGGAGGAAGACGAGGAGGAGGATGTGGTATGTCCCCTATGGAGCTTGGTTATCACGAGGACTTTGTTAACCAGTGTTCTCTACTCTAGGCGCGTCCACAAAAGCGAATGAAGCGCGTTGCTAATCCTTTCATCGAAGATGAGGCCGGCGTCGACGATGAGGAGGACGAGGGCGATGACGAGGAAGATGAACTCGCCGAATATGGCATGGAAACACATCCGGATGATCTTGATGCGCTACCCCAAGGCACCGAGACGGACGACCGCCGCCATCGACAGCTGGATCGCCAGCGCGAGATCGACGCCAGTATGGACGCAGAGAAGCAGGCCCAGATGCTCAAGGAACGATATGGACGCAACCGTGCTGCAGCAACAGATTCCCTTGTGATCCCAAAACGACTCTTGCTTCCTAGTGTGGAAGACCCTAGCATCTGGGGTGGCCGCTGCAAGCCTGGCAAGGAGAAGGAGGTCGTATATTCAATCCAGAAACGAATTGAAGAGCGTCCAGCAGGCTCCCGCAATCCCATTCGAATTATCTCGGCTTTCGAGCGTGGAAACATTATGCAGGGCTGGTTCTACTGTGAGGCGCGCAGGCAGGCCGATGTTATCGAAGGCTTGGACGCCATCAACTTCTACTACCCATCCCAGAAACTGACTCTGGTTCCAGTGAAGGAGATGCCGGATCTTCTTCGCGTCCAGAAATCGGAAGAGCTTTTGCCTGGTGGCTGGATTCGCATCAAGCGTGGCAAATACCTTGGCGATTTGGCCCAGATTGAGGAGGTCGAAACCAATGGATTGAATGTCACTGTGAGACTTGTTCCTCGACTGGACTACGGAATGAATGACGATGCTTTCGGTGCCCCTACCGATGCTAAGCGCAAACGCGGTGCTGTGAGCACCGTCCGCCCTCCCCAGCGTCTGTTCAGTGAGACAGAGGCGAAAAAGAAGCATGCGAAATATCTCTCGTCTACTTCTGGTCTAGGTGGAAAATCATGGAACTACTTGAATGACAACTACGTGGATGGCTTCCTCATCAAGGATATGCGTGTCCAGCACTTGAATGCCAAGAATGTTAACCCCCGGCTCGAGGAGGTTACAATGTTCGCGCGTGGAGGAGAAGATGGAACTGCCAATTTGGATCTGGCGTCGCTGGCCGAGACTCTGAAGAATTCTACCGCTGAAGACTCATACCAACCGGGTGATCCAGTGGAGGTTTACCGGGGTGAACAGCAGGGTCTTATTGGTCGCACAGTGTCAACTCGAGGTGACATTATTTCATTGCAAGTCACCGAGGGCGAGCTAGCCGGTCAGACAATTGATGCACCTGTTCGAACTCTCCGTAAACGATTCCGGGAAGGTGACCACGTCAAGGTTATTGGCGGCAGTCGATACCAGAACGAACTGGGTATGGTCGTGCAGGTCAAGGACGACACCGTCACTCTGCTCAGTGATATGAGTATGCAGGAGATCACAATTTTCAGCAAGGATCTTCGACTTTCTGCTGAGATGGCTGCGGATGGACAACTCGGCATCTACGATGTTCATGATCTCGTCCAGCTTGATGCTGCTACTGTTGCTTGTGTCATTAAAGTGGACCGGGAGTCCCTCCGCGTGGTGGACCAGAATGGCTCTATCCGCAACATTCTTCCTACGCAAATCGCAAACAAGATTACCCCCCGTCGCGATGCCGTGGCTACTGATCGCAATGGCGCAGAAATTCGAAGTGGTGATACCGTCCGCGAGGTTTATGGAGAGCAGCGCAGTGGAGTAATCCGCCATATCCACCGTTCGTTCCTTTTCTTGCATAACAAGGCTCAAGCTGAGAACGCGGGTATCTCTGTGGTGCGGACAACAAATGTCCTGACCGTATCAGCAAGAGGCAGTCGCCCTACTGGACCCGATCTCACCAAGATGAACCCTGCCCTGGCGATGCAAACTCCTGGAGGTGGCGCTGCAATGCCACCACCTCGTCGCGGCCGCGATCAGCTGATCGGAAAGACTGTTACTATCCGTAAGGGTCGTTATAAGGGTCTCGTTGGTATTGTCCGCGACGCAGACGAAAGCTCTGCTCAAGTTGAACTCTACACATCTAACAAGCCCGTACACATCCCGCGTGACATTCTGACACCTAAGGAGTATGTTCTTCCTCTTTTTTATTTGATCCACAGTCTTTCTAACTTTTCACAGTCCTATTTCCAAACAGCCTCTCTCTATGGGACGTGGAAGAGGAGGAGGTGGCCCTGGAGGGCGAGCTCCGTACAACTCTTCGGGCGGTCCTGGGAGAGACAGTTGGGCTGGTGGCCGAACCCCGATCGCCGCCGCCGATTCGTCCAGAACCCCCGCTTGGAATGGCGCTGCTGCGAGAAGTAAGTACACTCACATTAGAAAAGTTCAGGCAGATGCTAATCATTATATAGCTCCTGCTTGGGGTGGCGTAAGTGGCGGCCGTACTCCGGCCTGGAAGAATGACGGCTCTCGTACCGCGAACCCTTACGAAGGAAACCGCACCGCATATGGAGGAGTTGGCAGCCGCACCCCGTCCTGGACCTCTGGATCTAAGACACCATACGACTCCAGCTCCGGCTTCGATGCCTTCGCCTCTGGATCCCGCACCCCTGGCTGGAATGCCGGTGGGGCTAACGCAGGAGGTCGCACTCCCGGCTGGAACAGCATGTCTGCCGGCAGAGACCAGCGTGATTTCGACGACGCCCCGACTCCTGGTGGAAACTACTCCGCCCCCACCCCCGGTGCATACGCTGCTCCGACCCCTGGTGCACCAACTCCTGGCGGATGGCCCGAAAGTGCCCCCACCCCTGGTGGAGCTTTCAGCGCACCCACTCCCGGTGGCCCTTCAAAGCGTGACTATGACGCTCCAACCCCTGCGGCGTTTGATGCGCCAACTCCGGCGATGGGTGGAATGGCTGCTACGCCTGGTGCTGGGTATGGTGGTAATGATGGTGGACCACGGTACGACGACAGCCCGAGTCCTTAGTTCTTGTTATCTTTTTCTTTCAAGTACCAAAAGCTTGTCCTTTCCACACACCTTAAGATATCAAACGGGATAGGACCGGTTTCACATATGTATTCTACCTTTTGAATTATTTTCTTGTAAAGCAGCAGATGGCGCCAAATGATATTTCCTAGTCACTGAACTCAAATGATCTTGAATAGCTTACTGGTGGATCTCATTATCTCTTGAGAGTAAAGTAGAACCACGTTGCCATTACTTTCTCATGCACAGCGGAGCTGATACCCCTGAATATTCCGAGCGCAGCGATCCGGCCAAACTTCCGATTGCCTACGAGGGTGCGCACATTGATATCAACCATATATGATTCCATTACTCCTTGCCATGAACGGCCAATACCCGGTCAATGATATCCGCCGCCCATAGGCACTTCTCATCTTGGAAGCGTGGTGTGATGACCTGGACAGCGCACGGGGCGCCATCTACCTCATCAGGGTGATCTGGTATCTGTCAGCAATCTATTCGAATAAAAGGAGCTGGGTTCACTGACAGTCCGGCTGGGCATCATCACTTGTTATCATAGGTTCGGGATCAAGCTCTTTGGAGGCTTTTCCAAATGGAATAATGCACGCGGGATACTAGATAGGCAGAAGTAAGTATATACCCTGGGAAGGTAAGGAAACCAACAGAGCGAGACAAAGAGAGAGACTGACATCCAAGACGTTCCACAACACTGTATAAGAAGGCCATCCATACGTATCATGGTCCACAGCTGTGCTCTGTGCCCCAGGAGCCAGAATTACGTCAAGCTTCTGATCCACCCATGTCTGTCTCCAGGCGTCATGAACCCGTTGGCGAGCCAGATGCAACGCCTCGATAGTCTCAAACGGTCCCAGGCCTTTCTGAGCAGGAAATGGGCCAGAGGACATTGGCCCCGCAGCCTTAGCAACCGAAGTCACAGGAGGCTCGCCACTGGCTGCAATATGATCCTTGTGCGGGCCATAGATAAAATACTGAAACGCAACACGCGACGCATATGCCACGCTATGTGCTTCATCGTCAGCACCAAGTCGGACAATACGATTTCCTGCGCGCGTCAATGCCTCAACCGCCCGATTTAGAGCCCTCTTTACAGGCGGATGGAGCGGGAGATGCTCATCCTCAGCAAGCACGCCGACAGTCAAGCTTCCGTTGGCGTTGGTACTAGGGGGGGTGGTTTGCCAGGGAACCCCGACGGCAGCAGAGTCATACTTCCACGCCTGGCCGTCAGCGACAACGGAACTCATCAGTAGCTTCAGATCAGCGATGCTATGTGCTAGCGGGCCTGCGACTGGAACCAGTCCTGGAATCCCCTTCACAGAGCCGGAGGCTTGCCCGCCATAGGGGATACGGTCGGTTGTTGGCTTGAAGCCGTATACACCGCAACATAGTGCGGGGATGCGAATTGAGCCGGCGATGTCGGTCCCCACGCCTAAAATCGATCCTCGGAATGCTACTAGAGCACCCTCGCCGCCGCTGGATCCACCTGCTGTTAAGGTTGTCTTGTGTGGATTCAGGGTGCGGCCGAAGATGTTATTCTCGGAGTCTGCTGTCTGGTGCATTGTTAGCTTCACGTTCTGAGTGTACTTTGAGCTATTTGGTGCCTTTACCATCAGCGTTTGTGGAATGTTGGTCTTCACGTATAACACCGCGCCAAGGTCTAGCAACATCTGTACTAGCGCTGAGTTCGTCTTCGCAGGTTCATTCTCGAGAAATGCGACATATCCTATCGTCGACTGCACACCCTCGACACAGAAACTGTCTTTTATGCTGATAGGCAGTCCATGTAGGGGACCAATGGGCTTTCCCTTCCGCTGGAGGTACTCGTCTAGGTACTTAGCACGTTCCAGAGCCTGGGGGAAGAATGTCTCCGTGAGACACGAGGTCTGCAAAAAGCATATGTTAGGATCATTGCTTATTTATTCTCTCAGGAATACGTTGCACTCACAACCTGCTGCGCAATGGCAGCTCTCTTACAAAACGCCGTTGTAACAGCCAACGAACTGACCTGACCCGATGCCAATTTGACTAATAGCTGACTTGCGGTATAGTTTTCGGTCAGATCCAATTCGACCTCGGAGAGGATACTACTGCGACGAGGAAGATCAATATCCAGAACACGCGGGGATTCCTGCGCGAGCGCCAGCTGGTCTGCGCTCAGAAGCCAGTCCCGGGGGATCTTCTGTTCGCATTCATGGCGTTTGGCGATAACAAGGTCTTGCCAGTTGGTGGGGGCTGCTTCGGATCCCATTTTGGAGATGGGAGAGATGTGGTTTCACGTTTGTGACCATCTTCCCATTTATCTACTTTTCGTGCTCGGTATAGCGGCACTTTCCCACCGGTAGATGTGGTTACCTCCTCTTTTTCCACTTGTCTTGACACCCCACTTGGTGTGGTGATCTTCGATTGTGTGTCGACCTGCCGTTTTGGGATAGCTTGAAGCCGGAGGAGTCCGCGATAGCGCTCGAGTTGTAGAGTTAAACATTGTTATACCCACATTGCTCTATATTTATTGCTGTTGTCCTTGGGGGTAGTCTTATCGCATGTTAGAAAAGTAACGTCGTAGAGTGTATGGCGAGTATAGTAGACACTAGAATCTCAAACTCTCTAACCGGCAATGCAACCCCTCTATCTGCCGCCGGTTATTCACACTCCTCTTCATTGTCAAATCCATTATATTGATTGATTATATCTACTGCGTTACAATATCTTTAGGGTTGGCACTGGGGGAAAATTGGCCCGATAATGCACGCCGATCCATATCTCCTCCCCCTCACAACATTTGTCACCGAGACACGCCAACCTGTCTAGCCAACAGTATGAACTAGATCTAACCTCAAGACAAAATTAAGAATAATTGTACCTTTTTCCTAGGATACTACCGCAGTCGGAACAGCGTTAAGATAATCATCGATGGACTTGGTATACCTTGTTCCTGTGGGGCGATACAGGTTGAGGGACGAATGTAGAGGTGGTAGTTGTCGGATGTGCGGACGGGGTAGTAGGTATCTAGAATCATGGAATGTGAAACAATTAGGTGATAATCTGCTTGGAATCCAGGGCATGGACAAGAAAAACAACCAGGATTCCTCAGGTGTTCCCTTCACTACTTTTGCCCAGCCTGTGCATCTTGGGGCCAACATAATAGTATGAGAGCTATATGAAGAAATGTAAAAGGGCTATCTAATGTATTTTAATGATATTCATGATGTTCGTGTGTGGCCTCGAGATGCGTTCTAAAACCCCCCGCAATCTCCAAATCTCAAAAGAGAAGGTTGACCCACCGGCGCGTTATCTTGAACTTTATCAGATGGGGCACCTGCATGTGCCCAGGTGGTATCCACGGAAATGGAAACTTTGGAAGTAGATTAGCTCATTGTTTGAGTGCATAAGTGCATTAGTGTCATAGTCAATATTGGAAGTGTCGTAGGTACCAGGGTAGGCAAGTCCAACAGGGCACTTCTTATTTGCGACCTGATATTGAGCCTGACTACTTCAGCCTCGTGTTCTTATTTTCTTTTTTTTTTGCTCTCTCACGCGTATCATCTGGATCTCGCGTGAGATTTAAGGTGTTTTGTCACCTAGTCCTCTTGCCGTTTGCTACATATTCTCTACCACGCACCTCTTTTCTTTGACTTCCTTTCACTCAGAACAACATTCTACCCTGTACCGTGGCTCTCAACTTTCAGCAACCATGCCCTTTGCTACAGATATTTTGACTGACCCTTCGGTCTCAGCCTCTGCTCGACAGCAAGCTCTCAATCGCGTCTACTCTGACCCAGGTGTCCCCCAGAGTTCGACGACCTCGTCGTTCTGGACCCAGGCACCACACAACTTCAGTCATGGAGCTGCAAAGGATCTCCCCAAGGAAGCTGATACTGTCATCATCGGATCTGGTATCACTGGAGCATCTATTGCGCGGACTTTGCTTCAAAACCGCGCTTCAAAGCCCTCTTCCACCTCTCATCCATCTGTTGTCATGCTGGAAGCTCGCACAGTCTGCAGCGGTGCAACTGGCCGCAATGGTGGCCACATTCTGGAGACAGCTGATGACTATGCCGAGTTCTCGGATGTCTTTGGCGTGGATGCCGCGCGTAAGCTCATCCGCTTCCGAATGTCCCATCTGCAAGAGATGCTCTCAGTCGCAGAGGAGCTTGGCATCACTACAGAGACGCAAGCGCGAAAGGTTCAGTTCCTGAGTGTTTATTTCGGCGATGAGCCTTGGAAGGCAGCGTTGGAGCGTATGCACCGTTTCAAGGAGGGGATGCCAGAAGAATCTGCTGAATGGACATCTTATGAGGGAGACGCTATCCCGACAGTACGTTGATATGCTATCCTTAACACCCAAAACACCGATGCTAATGGAGTTTCTAGGAGCTGTGTTTGACTCGTGCCCGAGGCGTCATTGCTGGCCCTGCAGGCGCCCTTTGGCCCTATAAATTTGTCATCGGCATCCTGAAACATCTTCTGGCAGACTTCCCGAATGACTTCCGTGTCGAGGAAAACACGCCCGTGACCGCTATTCACGACGAAACTACCGCTAACGGCCCACGATACAAGGTTGAAACAAGCAGAGGCACTGTTGTCGCCCGACACGTTATCCACTGCACAAACGCCCATGTCAGCCATCTAGTCCCCGGCTTCCTGGGCCGAATCTTCCCCGTGCGCGGGCAAATGTCCGCCCAAACCCCCGGTGATAACTTTCCCAACCAAGCAGCAGATCATTCATGGATCTTCAACTACGACCGCGGGTTCGACTACATGACCCAACTGCCGGCAGGGCAAATGATGCTCGGTGGGGGCTTCGCGCAGGGCGAGGGCGGCGGTTTAGCGGATCTGGGCATCTCTACGGACTCCGATCTAAGTCTTTACATCGATATCCACTTGTCTGGTGCTTTGCGTGCCATCTTTGGAAGCAAAGACTGGGGCTGCGTGCAAGGCGAGACGGTGCAGGCGATGTGGACTGGTAGCATGGCGTTCAGCTCCGATGGATTCCCATGGGTAGGACAGTTGCCTGGAGTTGTGACAGGTCGGTCTGAGCATGGGTCTGAGGGTGCTGAGTGGGTTTGTGCTGCGTTTGGTGGAGACGGAATGGTTCAGGCTTGGCTTGGTGGTAAGGCGGTGGCGACTATGTTGCTTGCGCGGGATGCTTCGCTGAGTGAGACTGTCAGTGCGGACCTTTCATGGGTCCCTGAGCAGCTGCTTGTGTCCGAGGAGAGATTTGCTGAAACGGCGTTGCCGAGAGAGGTCGACGATGATGTGCACAAGGCGAATCTTTAGATTGCCTCTTGGGCTTTTGCGCATAGATTTGCATAGATCTGCGAGTGCTTTTTTGTTCTTTCGGCTCATCTGACTACGCGGTATTTTCCTCTTAGCCTATCATCTACGATAGTTGAACAAAAGAAAATATTCGTTTTTATGCCATCTTGCAATCACATTCACAGTACCGTTGTAGTGCATAAATTAGGGTTAGGTATTTCCCATATGCCGGCTATCTCCTTCAAATCAGGCTTCCATGTTCTCTCGAGGCTTAAAGAGGAATGTGAAACCTACCACTGATGACTATTGGTGAAAAGGACTTCTTTTGTACTCCGTATCATGTACCATATCAAGGCCCACTGAAAGCTACTGTATCATTTCGTACAACCTCGGTAATCTCTTCGGAAAGACATACAATCCCGCAACGTCATGGTAATAATGGCAATAAGTTCAATTTATCATTTGGAGTGTCCAATAAAAGCTCTAATCATCAATGTACCTGGCCCGACCCATATCAACTCAAGTGTCATAACCCAGGCAGCTAGATTCCACCAACCTCCAGTCGGAAAACCCGAATGTGAAAAGCAAAACATGCAAGATCCAGACCATGACGTAAAGATGCACCACAGCAGGCTGTCAAACCGAATGCCCACGCTCCACGATATCGAGATATCGGCCTCTCAATGCGCGCCGAGCAGACTTGCCCCAAATGATCATTGGAATGATTGTGCCAGTAATGGCTAAACTCATCATTCCGCACGCTATGAACATATTTTGTATGCCATTGCGCTGGATCCATGGAGATATCGCGAATGGAATGCCGATGCTAACCGCATTGCGCATAAACGCCACAGCAGTGAAAGCGTCACCAGTGATCTAGAACTGGGTGTTAGTAAGAGCGGCTCACTTGAAACAAAAGATGTATCATATAGGGTGTATCATCGAAACGAGATAGGTTGAAGAGCAACCAATCATACCTCTTTGTAACTGTCCATGACTAACACCAATGCAGCATCACTAATACTTCCCAAACCAAACCCGAAGAAGGCGCCTGCGATGTTTGGCCAGATCCAGTGCATTCCCTACAACCCAGAACACAGAATGTTAGCACTCACTCCTCAACCGAGCCTCAGCCCAAATGCAAACTTTTACTGTGAATGTGGTTGCCTTACCCTTGAGATCGTTGCACCGAACATAATAAGACCGCCTGCCATAAAAATGGCCGGAAGATGTAATATGTACAACCGCATCTCGGGCTCGTAATAGCCCCTTTTCCGTTTTGCGTAGTACAAAATCGACCGATCACCGAGGAACCCGCCGTATACTGCACCGAGAATGTTCCCGATCAGGGGACCAGCGCTGGTGTATCCGATTTGGGCAGGGGAGAAGAGGTATGGTGGCTCTGGGAATGCAAGTGACAGGACACTCGAGGTTGCAGTCAACCAGGCTACTCCAGCTGCGTATTGAATGGCGGCAAATGCCACGGCCGGGAAAATGAGCACGCAGAAAGGGCTGTAGAAGTGCGGCCAGATTGGTTCTGGTGTTGGCGTTACCAGAGCAAGTCGCTTGCGCCATGAGTTCTGCGGTATGGTAAGGTCTAGCACACGGTGGGAATGAGCCTGTTCAATTATAGGAGGGCATTTGGTCGCGGGTGCTGAGTCAAATTTATCCAGATTATCTTCTCTGATTGAGATAGCTGGATCGTCTTCATCAAGGGTAGGGTCGGCTTGCCCAGTGATGGCAGGAATGTATTTCGTTTCTTCGTACATAAAGAGGAAGATGACAAAAAGGATACTATTGAAGATCCCCATGGTCTGATAGGACGAGCGCCAGCCGTGCTCTGTGGCTTGCGCCCCTGCAGCCATGGGGGTCAGGAAGCTCTGCGAATTGTATTAGTTACGCTACATCAATATTGAAGCGATAGGGTGAAGCGATAGGGTTGGAAGACATACCCCAATCATGACACATGTCAGGTATAGACCATTCATACTTCCTCGGTGGTGCAAAAAGAACAAGTCGACAATCTGTGCGACATTAGCAGGACACCTTATTATCGGCCCAAAGATATAGCTCACTGTTATCTCAGCTATCGACTCGTTGGTTGCACCAGCCAAACCCTGCAGCAAGTTGGTCACATACAGCTCTGTCAAACTGTTCATTTTGGATGACCAAAATGATGTTGCCAACATCACTGCCGTTGAAACGATGTAGACTGGTCGCCGGCCGTACTTTTTCGCAAATGGAATAAAGAAGATACAGCCAGTTGCGAGACCGACGAAATTTACCGACATCGCGTTGTTTAATTCGGTGTAGGTGACTTTCATATCAGTGGCCATCTGCTGCCAAAAGATGGCTTGAATATTGAGTCTGATATGAGAGTAATGTTACCAGTATGTCCTATAAAATATGATTTTTCTCACTCACGCCGTGAAGATGAGTATGGTCATGGCCAAGACAATCGTGAAATTCACAGATTTGCGCATCGTGCTCCAGTTCTATATATAATTCCTTTAGCTAGTGACTTAAGCAGAATTCGAGGGGCAACTCACTAGAGGTTCATTAGGGTCAGACGAGGGAATCGGGTCGAGAACGACAATAGGTTGGCCGTGCTCATCTGCCTCACTGTCTGGAAGGTGACTTGTCAGCAACAGCCCAGCCCAGGAGATAAAAGAAGTTTAACCTCGAATCAGTTTGAACGTGCCCGGAGGCTGGTCCGTTTCGTGCTCAAAAGAGCATACTGCGTGGAGGTCCGCCATCGAGTGTTTGAAGTACGTATAGATAAAGTTGCGCTTCCGGGGTGACGGTGTGTGCTAGTTGAAGTTCAACGCTAGAAGATGTAGAAGCTCAATAGAAGTAGTTGATGTAAAAGGATCAAATGACCGAGGTGAGTGAATCCGGAAGAGGTTTGCCAGGAAGAAGTTTGATCTTGACTCAAGAACCTTTATGAAGGCATGGTCAAACATTGATATATAGCCAAATATTAGTTCACTTTGAAAGTCTCCTAGTGGCTGCACATGATAGATGTTGATATCTTTACCCCAGTACCACCGATGCTACCGATCCGATAATCCAGGCAGAGAGATAAGCCATGTGTTCTGGCCCTCATGGTGTGCAGGAGTCGCACGTCCATTAGAAATGCGGAGAGAAAGGTCCTGAATTGGAAAAGAGTCTGGTTATTCAAGGGCTGATTAAGGCTTGCTGGTTAAGGCTGTCTTATCTTTTGGTTTTCCCTTTCACATGGGCAATCTTGGAAAATTATCCATTCCAAGGTCAGGAATAGCGTTCGTTTTTACTTGGGGGGACATAAAAAGGACAAGTTCCCCCAAAATTATATAGATGATAGGAAATAGGTATCGTTTTAGTGATAATTGACATTTCCCGGGGAAGATCTGCTTTCATACCTTATATATGTATACAATATGTCGCGTGAATCAGAGAGCAGAAGCTAAAAAGATTCCATTGTATGATTCTATCAAAGGAACATGAACAATGAAACATCCTTTATCGCAGACCTGCCACAGACCTGTGACCGAGTCTAGGTTGTTCAATGTTACAAAAGCCGCAACAAACTACTCTGCATGTAACTGCTTGAAGATGAATGCTTATCACCGAGCGAACTAGACGCTACAGAGTCAAAAAAGAAGGTACAACAATCAATAGTATACTGGAAATGAGCAGCCACAGGGCTAATTACGCGGCAGATGAGAGAAAAAGTAGTAACATCAAAGATATAGGCTCAACTTATTCAAACTAGTAGACCACGCTCTTTTAAACACTCTTTTTAAACACTCCGTTTCATCCTGTTCTAATCATAGTAAATAAGAGCAATGCAGCAAAAACGGCGGCTCAATTATATGGTTAGCGCATGGACTTTAAACCCTGCCGTAGCTACGTCGGCTTGTGCCGACAACCCTTAACCGTATGCGGTAGGTGGACGCAATCAAGAACTGCATCACAGAGCTAAGACACTCGACTCACTAACTTCTGCCTAGCGAAGACTCTATTCGACTAGATTGTCGCTTATAAATTCTCTGGATCTATCTCGACACAAAACTCCGCCAGTACTTTCCAACTTGGGAAGAATGCTATAGCGTTGATAAGCATGGGTTAATCCTCCTATTTATGTTCCTTTCAGTAGCCATTCTCAAAGACTCGAGAAAATGATTGTCAAAGCCCTGGTCAAGGTTGACCTCTTCCCTGTCTACAAAGGTGCGGCTTTTCTCCTTCTCTCTGTCTCTCTACTAGATCCGGGGTAAGTTTGTGGCAGGGGTGAAAACCGAAACTGATACAAGATCTATCATGTAGAGTATCTTATTCCCGCCATCGCACGAACAGTTCATCTTGCTTTCTCTTCTGATCCTTTAATCCGATGGCTAAGGCCAAATGCTGCACCGTGGGCTGAGCAGGATACTGGCAGATGGAGCTGGCAGTATCGTCGTATCCAGCGTATAATGCTCGGGGGGGAGGTATTCAAATCTGCCGACGTTAGGGAAATGGCAAAATATTATCCAACAAATGGTAGAGACCAATTGTCGACAGAGACCCCCGTCTCTCCTGATGCCGCATTGTCAAAGAAAGATCCCGAAACGTCTTTGCACGAAGACGATGACGCCGGTGCGGTGGTGTTTCTATTCCCACCTTCGGGACGAAAGCCTTGGTCCCTATCGCGAATATGGCTTGCATGCAAGTTGTGGTTATTGAACTGCCTTGCACCAGCGCATGACAGTGGGGCGAGGAACAAGGTAAGCAAAGCGCTGACTTTTATTCTGGTGTTGTGCTGACTCGACTATCTTAGCGCGTTGAAATGCTCCTCGACGGACATGAAGCCAGTTTAAAGTTATTGAGGGCAAAGTACTCTCGGCAAAAGCTATGGTACCTTGAGGTTGTTGCCGTGCACCCTTCTCTACAATCACGCGGACTAGGTGGGGGCGTGATGAGATGGATCTTAGAACACGTTCATGACGACCCGGTATATCTTGAATGTACCCGAGAGGAGAACGTGAGGTTCTACGAGGGCTTTGGGTTTCGGGTTGCCGAAGAGGTTGAACTGGTGGATGGTGCGAGTCAAACTGGAGAGCATGCATTCAAGCACTGGGTCATGGTGCATCCAGGAAAGTCAACGCTGTAGAAATCCAATATCATAGGTCAGAGATGGATCAACGCTTATACCGATGGTCCTAGTTTAGCAAATAGCTTGAATATCTCATAGTCATATGAACATAAAGCTATATTATATTTACAATCATACCCATCCATGACTCATATCAAGCCCATATCCAACCCTTTTTGTCGAGCCAACTCATGCACACTCAGATTCGGATCTCCCTTCTGCCATAACTCTTCCAGCAGACTAAGAAGAATTTCGCACTGATGGGAGCCTAGCAACCCCTTTCTAATGGTTTGTTGCCATTCCGGCTTGCCACACAGGATACCGACTTCCGATCCAGCGACAAACATAGGAAACACAATCGCATTCTGAATGAGGCCATCTTCCGTTGGGCGTTCAGCTGACGCAAGACGGAGAGCATCAAGACTAGCCAGGATCCGTGCAACAAGAACGGATGTATCTGCCGGACACCTAGCAGGCTGCCGCCATGCCGAGGTAGTATTATTGGGAATAGTGGTAGAAGAAGTGTGAGCCTGTTTCCTGACCCTCAGTATACCGGCCAGCCGATGAGCCTCCCATAGGTAACATTGTAAAAAGTTCCCTGAATCGCCAGGTCAGTCCCAAAGAGTCTGCTCCGTAGTCTCTGCGCCTATCCCAGCAAAAATATCAAGTAGTGTACGAGGAAGACCGCTGACCGACTCAATACCATACCTCGGTATCGCGGGCTGGCAATACCGGCGCCAGATACCAATCCCTGGAGCCTGGCGACCGACCGAAAAGCAGGCCAGGTCCAACACCCCCATCACCTCGAGGAGGTGGATACGAAATTGAGTTTGGGTAGATTGATGGTGCAAATCATCGAGGCCGTGGCTCTGCAGAATTTTGTGCATACCTTCTAAATGCATACTCCAAGGCAGGCCGTGCATCAGCTGTAATCACATCGACGTCAGAACCTTAATTCAGAGGATAACCGACACAGAAGTTGAGGTTACGCACCCCGATGCTACACAGCAGCAACCCCGAAGTCAACGTCCCATCAGATAGGGTTGTGCTGCACGCTAGTTCTGATCGAAAGGTCCTTAATGCAGTGTCGAAGTACTCGCAGAATTGAGAACTGACTGTACTCGATAATGCGAGTTGGAATACAATGCAGATAGAATACAAGGCGCTAGATTCTTGACAAAGCTGCGGAAGACGCGGATGAAGCATGGTATCTCTTGCTGTTGTCGAATGAAGCACGTTAATGCCGTTATTCATAACTACACAATATCAGTATTAGCATTGAAAAAGCATACTCAGGTAGTTTCCTGCTGCAAACTCACACTCATTGAAAAGAACCTCATCTTCGACCGCCCTCTGCGAAGCCGCTAGCTCTAACCTCGGACTCGCATCTAAAGCTACCGACCAATCAATATCAAATAACCGCATGATTTTCATGGACCACGCTGACCAGAATTTTCTAGTTCCACCCGCCTTCTCCTCTCCTTACTAAGATCCCTCTGTCTTCCCCTCGGCCTCGGTGGTACAGGGCTCTTAACCGGTTTATCGGCACCAGTAAAGTGACCGCGCGACGCAATCCCCGTACCCCATTTTAGCCGAACCTCGTAGCCCTCGCACGTAGCTCCGCGATCGGCACAATTTTGGCATGAAGGGCGCGTGTTGTCGCAGCGACGTCGCCGTCGTTTACAAGTCCAGCAGCCCTGATGTGAGCGGGTCGACATGCCGGATTTGGAGTGTTGTCCTTGGAAGTGTTGGAAATTCGAATGGCCCGGGGCTGTTCAATCCAATGCGGGGGCGCCAGTAGATCATGTGGGTTCCCGATAGCGCGTCCGACTGCCTATTTGGGATAGCTCATTTTATGTACGCAAATCTACATGATTGATGGATGTTTTCCATAATTAAATGTGTCATACGGTACGTTGGATATATCAAATTATGAAATAAAAATCTCATGAAACATTGTAGTGTCGTATTAGTTAGCCAAGAAACAGATGATGTTTAGTTCGGCGTGGACTTCTATATTGGAACTAGTGTATCTCGGACATTCGGCATAATCTGAGACTCTATTTTTGCCGACTTCACCTTTTTTGTATCGTGGGAGCACATCCACTGCCGATCTACCGGCGCATCAAATAAACATGCTTCTTCAGCGGTGCCACGCGGCACCTTTCGCGGCCTGACAGACAACCATTGGTCTCTTCTACAGTGTGAATATCGGTATGTGCCAAGAGCTACCACTGGGGCAGCTCCATCTTCAGGCAATGCAATCATTGTCCAACAGGAGCTCCAAGCGAGCTTAGTCTATAGTCCGCGTAATTATCGATTTCCAATGAAACTATTTTGATCCTAGAGCTGGACCGGTATCCATGGATTATATAAAGTCCTGCTCATCCACCTCTCGATGAATTCGTACCTCACATAACAATCAACCGAGAACATCTTCAAAGTCCCAATGCTGAGCTTCCTTCAAATTCTCCTTGCCACTCCGGCACTCGCTGCGGTGACCAGTTTCCCGGTCATCCAAAGCAACCACGGACCTGTCAAGGGTGCAGCATCGCCTTTCCGACACGGCGTAACTGTCTACAAGGGCATTCCTTATGCCGCACCTCCCACAGGCTCGAAGCGTTGGACTCCTCCCACCAAGCCAGACTCATGGACTGAGACGCTCGAAGCAACTGAGTTCGGTCCCCAGTGTGCCCAGCCATATTCTGAGGCTGGTATTTTCTCTTCTGGAAAGAACTCGACCAGCGAGGACTGTTTGACCCTAAACGTCTGGACTCCTACTTACAACACCACCTCCGCTACCGAGATTAAGAACAAAAGCCTCCCCGTCTACGTTTGGATCTTCGGCGGCCGGTTCGAAGGAGGGTCCGGAGATGTCATCACCTATGATGGAACCGGTCTTGCTTCCAAGGATATCATTGTTGTCACTATGAACTACCGCCTCGGTGCCTTTGGCTTCCTTGCTCACCCTGACCTGTCCACCGAGTCTGGACACAATAGTTCTGGAAATTACGGTATTCTGGACCAGCAGTTTGCTCTCCGCTGGGTTCAAGATAACATTGCCAACTTTGGTGGAAACGCCAGCCAGGTCACTGTGGGTGGTCAGTCTGCGGGATCTGCTAGTGCATTGGATATGATGTGGAGTCCTCTCAGCAGTGGTTTGATCCACGGTGTCATTGCCGAGAGCGGTGCTCGCGGACCTCATGATCCTGCCACCGGTAGTGTTGCTACCAGCTACAACACCAAAGATGTTGCTGAGGAATTTGGCGTCACTTTCCTGAAGACTATGAACGTTTCGTCGATTGCCGAGCTTCGCAAGCTCCCTATGGCCGACCTTATCGATGAAGGCCAGTTGATGGAAGACGATTACTTTGACGGCACTGTCTTCTCTGACCTCTGGTCTGGACCTCCCCGCTGGCGTCCCGTTATCGACGGCTATGTGTTCCCTCACGGATACGGCGAATCTTTGGAGCTGGGCGCCCACGCTGACGTGCCCATCATGACTGGCAACAACAAGAACGAGAATGATGGAGGCGCCTCCACCGTTTCTGATTATAAGACCCTGTGGACAAAGGTGTTTGGCAACTACTCTTCTGAGTTCTTCTCTCTGTACCCCGCGAGGACGGACACCCAGGCCAGTGACAACAGCGACGCTGTACTTCTCGATATGGCCCGCGTTGGAACTTGGGAATGGGCCGCTGAATGGGCTGCCGGTGGTGCGAAGAGTGATGTCTTCGTGTACTACTTCACCAAGGCTCCTGCGGAGAATGAGGAGGGTGGCGCATACCACGGTGCTGAGATATGGTATGCTTTCAACAACATTCCTTACTCGGACTACTCCAATGTCACTTGGAATGCTACCGATTACAAGATTGAATCTGTGATCTCTGAGTACTGGGCCAACTTTATCCGCACGGGTAACCCCAACGGTGACGGCTTGGTCCATTTCCCTCCGTCCTCCAGCAACTACTCTGCTATGCACCTTGGCGAATCTTTCGGCGCAGTTCCAATCGCTGCGTCCAAGAAGCGCATCAGCTTCCTCCGTCGCTGGATGTCTACTTTGCACCAGTACTAAGCCGGGCTAGGCTTACTGTTGAATCCGGCGCTTCCGCCATGTGAGATAGAATTTGTGTTGTATAGTTTCCTTGTAAGTACTTAGACCAAAACATCCTAGTGTTAGCATCTCCACTTCGGCGCACGCTTTAAACAGGCCGTCTCGGATTTTAGCAATCTACCAATAACAGCTTCGGGAGCTTGGTAAGGTGCTTAGCCTATACTAGAGCATGATATTTAAGTACACTCCACTCGACCATATGACACCTGTATGTCTCAATTCTTACGTAGTTCTACGATCTCCCATCCCCGAATACGAACCCGTTAGCCCCGAGGAAGATCTGCAACTCCACATTTATATCCGAAGTCGCACCCTTACTTTCAAATTGAAACGGGTTATGACCGAAGATGTGGGGTGGACCCAAACCGTAATCATCACTTTCATATGCTGATGAGGAAACATGGAGGGTAGATCGTTTCTCAGCGGCCGCGTATCATCCCCTGGGAGCATTTCCATGTCTCGATATATTAAGAACGCATGCTATCGGTATAACATTTGAGCTCACAATCTTTATCCTTACATAGTCATCAGTCTTTCGCTTTGATCTATCTCATCCATTCTTTTAGACCTACCATGAAGCTGCTTTCCACACTCACTGGCATAGCAGCCTGCGGCTCGTCTCTCGCCTCTGCCCTGAGTCCCCCGGTTATCGATACTCACTACGGTACAATCCATGGTGGTCTCTCTCCCTTCCGCGGAGGCGACAAAGCTTTCGTCTACAAAGGCATTCCTTACGCACAGCCTCCTACAGGTGCAAACCGTTGGACAAAGGTTGCTGGTCCATTGAAATGGGGCAAGCTGAATGCGACCGAATTCGGACCACAATGCGCGCAAACAATCGGCAATGCTGGCATCTTCTCCAGTGGCAAGACCACAACCAGTGAGGACTGTCTTTACCTCAATATTTGGACTCCGGCCTACAAGAACCAGACCGATATGTCAGCCAAGAAGCTGCCGGTTCTTTTCTGGATTTATGGAGGAAGATTCACCGGTGGTTCAGGTGATGTCAAAACCTACGACGGCACTGGCCTGGCACAGAAAGACATCATCGTAGTGACCATAAATTACCGTTTGGGACCGTTTGGATATCTTGCGCACCCCGAATTGTCTGCTGAATCGGGCCATAACAGCTCTGGTAACTACGGCATTCTGGATCAACAAGCGGCTCTGCACTGGGTCAACGAGAATATCCAACTCTTCGGCGGTGACCCTAATCAAATCACCGTTGGTGGGCAATCCGCTGGCTCGGCTAGTGCCCTCGATGTTATGTGGAGCCCGCTGGCCAAGGGCCTCGCCGAAGGTATCATTTCAGAAAGTGGTGCGCGAGGAACACACGATCCCATGACTGGAACTGTTGCCACTAGCTATCGGACCAAGACAGCCGCTGAAAAGCAGGGTATTGCTTTCCTGAAGGAGATGAATGTGACATCCATTGCCCAGTTGCGGAATGTGTCTATGAAAGCTCTCCTTGAATACGACTCGCTTTCCGATACCATTTGGGAAGGGACTCCTTTCGCTAATCTCTCTGCCACATTCATGGAACCCCCTATGTGGCGACCCAACATCGACGGATACGTTTTCCCTAACAACTACTCGGAAGCCTTGCGCAGCAATTCCCATGCCGATATTCCCATTCTCACTGGAAGCAACAAGGACGAGTCCGGTGCCAGCCCAGACCTGTCTTACACTGCTTCCAACTACCACGATCTGTACAGCAACCTCTTTGGAGACCTTTCAGATGAATTCTTCGCTTTATATCCTGGCACAAACAGCACCCAAGCCTCAGAAAGCGCCAAAGAGTTCTACCGTGATCTCAGCCGCATCGGCACTTGGCGTTGGGCTGTTGACTGGGCTGCAGGCGGCGCAAAGAGCAACGTGTATGCATACTACTTCACCCATGCCCCTGCCGAGAACCGCGATGGAGGTGCTTACCACGGTTCCGAGCTCTGGTACACATTCAATAACATTCCCTACGCTTCGTACTCCAATGTTACATGGAACAGCGAGGACTATGCTGTCGAGAACAAGATGGCCAACTACTGGGCGAACTTCATCCGCACTGGAAACCCTAATGGGAATGGGCTGCCGCAATTCAACCCCACTACCAAGTCCCCTAGGAAAACTATGTGGCTGGGCGATTCGTGGGGAATGGGTCCTCTGACCATGAACAGCAAGCGAATCCAATTCTTGCAGAAATGGACATCCCATCTGCCTGCTTGGTGATTTTCAACTTTTGCATATGGTCTATATGTGAACCAGTGTATGGCTTAAAGCTTACATTCATTCTTTTTGATATGTGTTATAGATTATAGACCAATCCCATGATGTGAATATAATCACTCGTATATCATTATTTCGTATTCCAATGTTTAAAAGCATAGTTTCTTGGTATTACTGAGGATATACCTTGTTATTTATCACAAGAGCATGTGCAGCATATACTTATGTGGTGATGCTATCTTTAATGTTCTCAATCTGTCATCAATAAGTATTGTGGGATGTTATTACTGTCTTTTACTTTCTTACATCTACACAGGAGATATCTAGCCAAACCAAGGTAATCAAAATGGTGAACTGGGACATTCCTTTGTCTTGGAAATAATGTCGCCCTAAAACAACATATAACCCATGCACAATGTCTATTGCAGTGCGTACTTTTTACCACAAAACCAAAAACCATATCTGCAGTGAACCACAAACTAAACCCCAGTAAAGCGTAGCAGATAAAAAAATACATAATACAAAGCGGCAAAGCCCATCATGGCGGCACCGCTCGAGCCAGCAGACGAATATTATCCACAAAGCCCTTGACGAGATCCTCGTACTGGTTCTTAGGATCACCCGACATAGCAAGCTGGCCCTGACGACGAATTTCCTCAGCCGAGACTTCAACTTCAAGCTCGTGGTCGAACTCATTCTTGCCCGGTTGTTGCTGTGGTATGGTCAGAAGACTGGTTTTTGGGGGTGACACAGGACATTTGAGTAAACTTACATCGGATTTGGCTACCTGAGTCAAGTCCACCTGGTAGGCCAAGTGGCTGTAGCTCATGCGATCTTTGATGCGATCGCCCCGTCCGCCTTTGATGACAGCTGCATCTATCACTGGGAGATTGCTGACGTCGCCTGTATATTCCATTTCCAGATTGACACTGACGCGCCAGTCTACGGTCGTCCGTGGACTGCAGACGTCTACGTCGGCAACTCGACATTTGACGATTTTCGCGAGGATTTCACCGGTTCGTTCATCGGTCGTCACCCGGACTCTGGGCTTGTGTCTCGGGTTCAAATTTTGACGGATCACCGGGGGCAAGTCAGCTGCTTGAATCTCGTAGAAGGTGTCGCGTTCTTTTTTGTGCACGTATGCAAGTGGGATTCGGGTCGAGTTGGGCTGGGGCATTGACGCTTTCACAGCCTCATTCAGGAAATTATTCATGGCTCGGTGTTGCTCCTGTGGATCATGGTAAGTAAACTTCATCGGGGTCAAGGTATCCTTGCTAGACATTGGGGAATCAACTTACCACAGTCATTTTACTTTCAAACGATGTCCGAATCCGCGCATTCTCCCGATTGAGAACGCTCTCGGTTAAGATTGGAAGGTTAATCCGGTCTCTGCTGTCCATGTCGATAATATGGCCCAATTTCGCCTCAATCTCGACGATGGTCCCCTGGCCGGCAGCAGCAGAGCCTGCTGGTCCAGCATTCACATCATTTCTCATGACCACATGTTGAAACAAGAAATCGCAAAGGGTTTTTGTAATCTCCTCGTGTGGAATGAAGCCAGTAATGGACGGCTCCCAAGGTCCTAGCGAGCCTATCGTCTGCGAATTACCCTGCGAACGAAGTGAGGAAGCGGGCGGGGCCGGGGTAGCTTGCACACGAGGCATACTTGTGCTTGGTGAAGCAACAGCAGGTGCTCGTGTGACCCGTGCGACGGGTGTGACAGCCTTTATCGAGGAAGACCGTCTGCGAGCAGCCGCGGAGGGATCCTGCTGGCTTTGTCGCGCATGTTTTGGAACCGGGGGACGGGGATTGGGAATAATCGGGCGTTTACTTGTGTTGCGGGGCGTCAGCCGAGCATAGATCGGAGGCTCGTTGTACCTCCTTCTCTTTTGCTTGGGCTGTTGTGCATCGACACGTGGTTCGTGGTCGATTTCCATGTCCACGGCGTGGGCGCCTCCACGAGCGGCGGAGGGTGAACTGTTCATTTGACTGCCCGGTGCCAATGGCGAAGTTAGGAAATCTGATCCTGCGACGGTGGGCTTTTGTGCGGTGGGACTCTCAACCAGCATTCGGTCTTCGGAAGAACGAATTTGACTAGCGGGCCCTGACTCGGACGCCCTGACGATGCTATTGTGACGAGAGATGGATTTGGGACTGGCGCTCTCGGTTGGCTCTTGCTTTAAGCCACCCGAAGAGAGGTGAGTCGGCTCAGAGGGTTGAGAAGTATGCGGGGAGAACTGGCGCTGGGTCACAGGTGACTGCGTTGGAACCTGATCTCGTATTAAGGCCTCCTGTGTGGGCCTCGGGCTGGATAGGGGATTGCCGGGGGAATCGTGTCCGGAGGAGGGCGGGCGGGCAGTTGATGGCGACTGGCGTGTGGCAAAGGCAGGAGGAGGACCTAGGGGGGTGCCGGGAATAGATCGATGTGCAGTGGGAGAGAAGTGTTGCGATGGAAGAGGTTGCGATGCAACAGGAGGGCTGTGGAAAGATTCAACTGGAGCTCGGGGTGTTGTCATCACCGATTGAAGTGATTGAGAGCGCTGTTGGGAACGCTGCTGGGCGAAATAAGACTGTTGTTCCGGGTGTTGCGGTCCAGCACTCAGCGGTTGTGGTGTGTATGGCGAAACCAGAGGACCCCCGGGATGTTGGGGATGCGACCCGTATGCCGGCGCGCCAAATGGATCACGCGTGCCGGGACCATACGATGTCGAAACGTGTGGAGGTGTCTGACTGCGCTGAGATCTCACCGCTGTATTAATCACTGGGCCCGAGTTGAATTGTTGGTATGGCGATTGAACGGATGCGTAGGGTGAGCTTCGCTCTGGGGAAGCGTGCTGTGGGTATTGCAACGGAGGAGGCTGGGACGGACGTGTAGGATATTCTGAATAAGAAGCTGCCTTCTTCGGGCGCTTTTGGGGGGTTTGATCGGATATGGGAGAACTGGCCGAGTTGCTTGGAGGTGGAGGATTGGAGGCGCCGCCGTCGGTGTTCATGATCGTGCGCAAATCCATCGTGACTGCACCCACTTCGGGACCACTTCGACCACGCGAGCACTTTTATCAAGAAATCCACGCGACAGGCGATCGCGACATTCAGATCGTATCGCAAGATGTCGGGGAGCAGAAAGAAGGCGGCGGGACAATGAGCGTGGATGGACAAAGAGGAAGGGAGAAGTTCTCGAACTGCGGAATTGCGCGAATCAGGGAGCTGAGAGGATCGTCGCCGCTTTAGGGAACCGGCGACATCAAGGTCCAATGGTCTGTATAGCGTGTCAATTTGTATCGATCACAGAAATGTCTAAGCTCTACGTTGGGAGCTTTGGAGCTCAAAAATGTCCAGCGAAGCTCCCGTGGAAAACGGAGCTCTTGGAAGTATGATGCATTCGGAGAGCTTTGTTAGAGCAAGCTATGGAAAATGTCTATTATCTTTTGGAAACCACCCAATTCATACAAGTATCTAACAGCCTTTGACGTGATATATGTGTTTTAACCTCTTGAGTCCTCTGTGATGGTAAAAAGGCCACGGTTGTGATCTCGAGATGTCTTGGCGTTGACACCTGAGGCATATATTTATGCGCTAAGCCGTTTTTGGAACTATACATGTCCTTGCATCAACCTACAATTTCAGCGGAGGAAAGATGGATAGCTATGTAATGCAGGTATAAAGTAGAGGCACATATCCCCAAAGATATGATTCAGTCAGCCAACAGCCGTATTGCTTCCATCACATACCGAACTACTTTGCACCTCAGCATCCCATCTTTCCGAATGCCTTCTTGTCAACTTTAGATAGCTTTAGATAGCTTTAGGGGTTGCAATATACTGTATACTAACCATAGTAGTCTCGCTTAATCCAATCCGGGCTTATGACTGTAGGTGGATTCGTATGTCGAAATGTAGCGGTCTAATCAATGGTGTTCCTAACTCTGTATTTCTATATCGGCTCTCCTTAAAATCTATATAGAACCTCGATTACATAAAATAAATTTTAAAACATCAATAAATCTCCCGGTATGCCGCTCTCCATACGTCGACAGGTTGTACCTTACTCCATCCATAGACGTACTCCCTACCTCTCAATCACCGCAAGATCACATCAACCCCCCCCC
>NW_015971401.1:0-14978 GCF_000769745.1 Penicillium expansum
CCCCCCGGCCTACCCCCCTAGCTCGCCCCAACCCACCAACCTTGGAATGGGCTGAGTTTTAGGACCGGGGTAAGGGTCCAATGAGCCTCAAACAATACGAACATTGCGAACAATGTGACCTGTTGTATTACCCTATAGACCCCGTTTTCAGCCCTTATCTCGAGGTAATGTTTTATTCTTTTAATCGATTCGAAATCATTTATCAATGAGATTTATATATCACATTCAAAAAAGCAAGAAAACGCGGTGTTGAAATAATTTATAAATTATGAGGTTCATTTAGAAAATAGTAGCACTCCGTAAGTAGATATCTAGTACCAAAATATTAATGCCTACCTTTTTCGCGGTATCTCGACCTCTACCGGTCAGATTTTATTCAAAATTGAAATGTATACTTTCATAGCTTTTGCAACTCTAAATTCTATATTTAACTCTATATTATTAGCAGAAGGTCAGAATACAGTGATTACAAGACGCGGGGTTGTAAGCGCCAAGACCCCCATTATGGGGGGCCTTGCAGCGGCCCCCTACAAATGGGTTATGGGCTGAGTTGGGCTTTGAAGGTTAGGCCTACAGCCCACTGAGGGTTGGACTTTGGGCCTGGGGTTCGGGAAGTCCGAATCCTTCTATCGTATTCGAATCACAATAAATGATATTACCTTCCATCTACCAGGGATATGTTTGTTGCTCTCATTTCTCCTTACTTCAGTTCACTCATACGTTTCTGGCGCACTTCACCAAATTTGGTGACTTTTTCGGCGACCTACCGGCCAGATATAGTCCCGGGGTGACATTGCTATATCAAGATCAACATGGCTTCGCTGGACCCTCATTCTCCTGAATCCATTCAGAGGCCAATCTCTACAACTGTTGAATCTGATAATAGCTCTTTTGCCACCTCCATGCAGTCTGCTAGTCATGTCAAAGAGATCTCGCGGTCCATCTTGAACTTATTTCTGGCGTATGCTCTGAATAAGTTCAATTATTCTGAAGACCGCCCGGAGGACTACGGAGACAGCTTTCTTTCTGTCATTGGCCAGTTTGTCTCCAAAGGTGCACGTGTGGAGGCTTGTCTGCCTGCTTTCCCCTTCAAGTCGGCGAACAAAGTGTACAAGGTGCTCGGCAGCTTGCCCGACAAGGCAGAGGAGCTCGCTCTTGAACGATTGAATACCCTGTGCAAGCGTATTCAGGATATCTACGCCCCGGGTGCTAATATTGTCATTATCTCGGATGGCATTACGTACAATGGTATGTGGGCGATTCCACCATGATACAACCCGATTTGAATGGTCACTAACGCTTTTTGTGATCCCCGAATTGCAGACTTGTTGTGTATCTCTGACCAGGAAACCTGGAAGTATGGCGAAGCCTTACGCGAGATGGTTGCCAAGAACAGTTTCGACAACATTTCATTCTCGAGGATTCGAGACCTTCTCGAGTTCCCTCTACCGGAAAAGATGAGCGAGATCATATATGTGGCAAACTGTACCACCTTCCGTCGATTGCTTTTGAACAAATACGGCAAGGATGACCTTGATATTGACCATGAAATTAACACAAATCCAGATGTCAAGTTGACATATCTGGGATATAGGCGATTCCTGGAGTCTGATCTTCAGCACATTTTTCCTCGAGGGAAGAACCGATCGGTCCACAGTTACAAACGAGATTGCAAGTACTTGGCCAAGCAAATGCTCACAAGAGGATACGTAAGTAGAGAATAAGCCCCATAGATACACTCGGCTACTATGAACCTTGTTTTGCTGACATCGAGTGATAGGCGTTTGCAGGGGCAATCAAGGACGCCTACCCCAACCACCTGCGACTTTCTATCCACGAATCCATTTGCGGTACCAAGCTACCCATCAGTTTGCTAAATACAAAGACGGGCTTCACTACCCCATGGCACTGCTGTGTTGCTCACCTAGCAGATGGAGTGTGGGTTAGTGCGCCTATGGGCGAGTTCAGCCAAGACAGCCGCCTGGAACTTGTCCATGTTGATGGAATTCCCAGTCACTACCAAGAAAGGCTGCACCGTATCGACCATATAGCTATTAACGAGACAACGGCGAGCTATCTTCAGTCGGCCAAGTCCATTGATGTCAATGCTTATGTCAATGGTGCATTGAAGAATAAATCGCCGCTTTCATCCTCCTCTAGCGAAGTTTCCCTCTCTCCATCTGAGGGCAAATCACCAGCCAGCAGATCCACCACACCAGATGTAGAATCAGTGCTAAAATGCTCGCCTGCAGAATCTGGACTGTGTACCACGTTGAATGAGAAGTCTGACCTTACATCAATACAGCAAGAGGGGAAAACCACAGTGTCAACGCCATACGGTAGAAGACTCATCCCTCAAATAATAGATAGTCTTGCTGCCATCGAGCCTGAGCGCACTATCTTCTCCCTTGCATCACTCTCAAACGGGCTTCTCGAGCTCAAGCATATCTCCGCTCGACAGTTTACCAGGGCAGTTGACAAGACTGCCTGGTGGCTTCGTGATCAGGCTGGTACCCCCGACTCAGTTCAACCTGTGGCTTATATTGGACCACGTACGTTCATACAATCCCGAAGTCGCTTTGGATCTTAACTACTGAATTGACTGGTTGGTTTAGATGATCTACGACATGTGCTGTTGACATATGCATGCGTCAAGGCGGGCTACGCGGTATGTTCCTGATAAAGACTACGATTTAAGATCAACACCTCTGACTTTCATATTCCTGTTAGGCTTTGTTCTTGTCGCCCAAAAACAACACAGACGGAGCTCTCGCAGTACTTGAGGTAACAAACTGCAATATCTGGGTCAATGCAGCCGACGCTTCCCCGCTACCTTTGGTCAAATACGTTCTTCAGAACAGACCTATGACGTCTTTGCAGCTTCCCATGCTCCACGAGCTTCTTGATGCCGAGACTATTGAAGCCTTCCCGTACACCAAGAGTTTTGAAGAGGCCAAAGATGATCCGTTCTGCTTCTTGCATACGTCTGGAAGCACTGGGGTACCCAAACCTATTCCCTGGTCCCACGGGCTGATTGGCACTATGGATGCAGTACGACTGCTCCCGCCTGTGGGTGAAAATGCCGATTTACCACCTTGGACTTCAGGCTGGGATGAGGGGGACAGGATATACTCATCATTTCCAATGAGCCACGTACGTAAATTTCTCCTTTTGCCCAATCGCTCATGGAAGATCCTTGGCTGACTTAAATACCAAAAGGGTGCTGGAATTATCATGAATATTTTGATGCCTGCACTTTTCAATCTCCACTGCATCATGGGACCAGTTGGTGTTTTGCCAAATCTTGATCTTGTGGAAAAATTAGCTGTGGACGCTAAGATTGACATATGGAGTATGGTCCCATCTCTTGTCGATGAAATAGGAGAAACCCCCGAAGTTTTGACAAAGCTCCAGTCGAGCAAATTCATATGTGCATCTGGAGGCCCTGTTAGTCCTGTCAGTGCTGGCAAGGTGAATGAGGTAATCAGGGTGCTCAACTTGACCGGTACAACAGAAGGTCTTTTCATTGGAAATCTGAAGACAGAGCGAGAAGACTGGTTCTGGTTCTGCTTCCACCCATACTCTGGCTTCGAATTTAAAGAGCTTGAAGCGGATACCTACGAGCACTGGGTGCATCGCAATGAGCAGTGGCCTCTCTTCCAGGGTATCTTCCACACGTTTCCAGACAAAGACTCGATCAACTTCAAGGACCTGTACATGAAGCACCCTACCAAGCCCAATCTGTGGGCTTTCAAGGGAAGAAACGATGACCTTGTCGTCTTGTCGAATGGGTACAAGATATCGCCGCTTGAGACGGAAGCATTTGTCACCACTCACCCTGCCATTAGTGGATGCCTTATTTTTGGAACTGGAAAGCCTCAAGCGTCCCTACTCATTGAGCTGAAGGATCCATCGAATCAAGCGCCTGATCTTATTGACAGTATTTGGCAAACGGTCCAGACGGCCAATACCATGTCTAGACACAAGAACCAGTTACGGAGGGACTTCGTCACTTTCGCACAACCAGACAAGCCCTTCTTACGAACTGACAAGGGAACAGTGAAAAGATCAGCCACATTGGCGTTATATTCCGAGTACATAGAGTGTTTCTATAGTTCACGAAGTGATGATTCCGATAACGCTACCAGTCTGGATCTGAGCTCTCCCAGTTCGATCGAAGAGTTCATCCGCACGATCGTCGGCTCTTTACTTCCCGAGGTCCAGGAAGTCCTTCTCGACACAGATTTTTTTGAACTTGGGCTTGACTCTCTGGGTGTATTTGCCGCCGTGGAAAAAATACGAGAAGCTTCAGGTTTGGGTGATAAAATCTCCACTCGACACGTTTACGCCGATCCAACCATCGCGAGCCTTGCCGCAACGGTCTCCGGGTTGATGGATGAAGCACAGGGTGCTCAAGATGATATTCCTATGGGTCAAATCCGGGACGGCAATGCCTCTAAGGTGAATGATATGATCACTCAGCACAGGGGGCGACAATCTTTCCGCTTAAATGCCTTCGACTACGTTAACCCCAATCACGGCATGGGAATTCTCCTTTACTTCTCTATCCACGACGAGATATCTTTTGAGCAAGTGTTTACCAATCTCCAAGAAGGACTCAATCGCACATTCGATATGATACCAGCTCTTAGTGGCAAGATGATGCACTGCTCCGAGCAAGAAATCGGCTACAACAAAGGAGATCTCTGCGTGACAATTCCACCACTGTCCATGGCAGCTTCTGCAAGAGACCGCCTATTGTACAAGGATCTCTCAAATGTTCTTCCATCCTTTGAGAAATTACGGGAAGCGGGCTTCCCACTATCTGCGTTCAAGGACGGCCTCGTTCTGAGAGACGATCCCTTCCCTAAATTCCCCGCAGACATTTTCTCTGGTCAAGTGAACTTCGTTCCTGGTGGCTGCCTGGTTGCAGTTGACTTAAACCACTGCTGCCTCGATGGTATTGGAGCCATGGTCGTTCTTAAGGCCTGGGCGGAGAACTGCAGATATCTCCAAGGTGATCACACGGCAACTTGCAGCTGGTATGACCCCGAAAGCTTTAACCATGCCTTACCGGAGATCATTCACGAGCAAGAAGGATGGGCTCGACCTGTCGAAGAGATTGATCCTGGCATATGGGGCTTCTTGCCCTTCTTCCCACCTAACGACTACAAAAGCATGAAGGAGACTCCTGTTGATCTTAAGGACCATGTATTACCTCCCGCGCCTGATTTCAAGTTGCATGATGTTTGGCCACTTCCCCGGGCTGAACGGTCCCCTAAAACGACGCTGTTCCTGATTAGGCCCGAAAAGCTTGGGAAGATGAAGCAAGATGTCATCTCCGATCCTGAAGCGAAGGGGGTCATCAAATCAATCAGTGACATCGTACAAGCCTTCCTATGGCGAGCTGCTATCAGGGTGCGATACAGGATAGCCAAAGAGATCCGTAAGCAGAAGTTCAGTCCAGACGAGGTGTCCATTCTTGAATTGCCCACGGATGGCCGTCCATACTTCTCTTCACTATTGCCTTCGACATATATGGGCAGTATACTCATTCTCAATCGACTGACCATGCCGATCGAGACACTATGCTCCGATCAGACGACCATTGGCCGCGTCGCTTATCTGCTCCGTCAGTCCGCCGCACGCATCACACCTTCAGTCGTCCACGACGCATTGTCGATTCTGCAGTCATTGCCAGACCATGGTCGATTTTCGACGGCGAATATGGGTCTGGAACATATGCATGCTATGATTTCCAACATGATGCTATTCCCAATCAACGAGATTTGTTTTGGAGATGCCTTCTTCGGTAATCGAGGGTTGCCTGAGTCTTTAAGGCCACAGCTTGAGCGTGGAAATGGACGATTCCGATTCCTCGCCATTTTCCCTATCAGGGAAGACGGGGGCATTGAATTTGCTTTCGACACACATCCAGAGGAGTTGGAGATGTTCCAGGCAGATGAAGAATTTACGAAATATGCTGAACTTGTCGATACGTGCTGTTGAATTCATTCGGGTCTATAGTGTACAAGATAGTCTGAGGTCAATTGATCCAATCTTTTCTCGCCTGATGTCCTAAAATGATATTTGTCGTTAGACGGCGAACTCCAATACATCCTACATGTATACTTCAAAAGACAGGTTGACTGGTTTCTCCCTATGGGGTGCCTACTCCTCTCAGCTTTGTATGCATTTCAGAACTTGATGCGGGCTATTTTCTAGACGTCCCGCCTGTTTATCAATAAATTCTACCCCGACATCGGAGCTTGAGAAAGAAGAATTTCCTTAAGTATTTGCCATCAGCCTTAATTGAGCTTCAGAAACGAGATGGATAAAGCATACTATTTAGGTACACACCTAGGAGTTCTATATAAAGTGTTATTAGATTTGCGAGACGATTTGTTACAAATACCACCATCTTCTCTTCACCGACATTCCAACCATTTCAATCCGAGGCTCTCATCTATGTCATAAACACATGAACACATAACACATAACGTATGTGTTAAGCAAAGGCAGTCCACTGCGTCCCGCAACCTGCCGCAACTTCTCGTGCTGGTCTACCAATCATGCCTTTCCAGAACGCAGAAGTACCAGAAGGCACAAGCTCTTCGATCTCCAAAGCCAGCAAAGCATCAAAGATCCAATTCTGGCACAGTCCAATTGAATTTTTAGGGGCAGGCTCCTTCTCAATAATCTTGATCGCGTCGTGTCGTTGCTGAGAGGTCAGATCGGCAATCTTGCACATCCCGACAGCCGCCTTGTCGATGATCTTCGTGGCGTAACGAGGCGCAAATCCGTACCATAACCTGTCCGAATCGATGACCTCGACTTGGAGGAGATCGCCGAATTCCAGGTTCCCGGGCTTGTTGATCATGAACCCCCAGTGGGATCGGTGTGTGGGGCTATCGCCGGGTCCAAAGACTTCTATTGAGAGGTTGTAGGCCATGTTCTATGCGGTCAGTCTTGGTTCACATGCATGTAGTTTCGCGGAATGTGATGTGATGGTTACCTTTTTGTGGGTGGTTTTTTTGTATTAGAGCTTCCCCAGGAGATAATTTCTTGCAAGATATGGTATCATAGCTTGGGCAATGAACCTATACTAAAGCGTATTGCGATCAGATGACTTGGATGTGATCGAAATTGACGAATGCGAGATCGCGACCAATTGTGCGTTGGCGATTGGCGGTATAACCCCTCTTTGACAGGTCGAATATGCCACTAGTTTGCCTACAAAATATATCTTACGGAATGTCGACATTTATAATTAAAAATTGATATGTCTATTCACTACAATCGAGGTCATCGAAAACTCATTTTCCAGGTACCAGGACATGCCAATTGCGTGCTCTAGCTCACCTACGCCCCATGTCTCACACCCCATGTCTCACCCCCAGATACGATACCCAAGACAGCAAATCCAAATCGTTAACTGACATTCAATTTTATACATGTAATGCTGTTTTTGTGTTCAACTAATCTCCACACTCCCCTCAGGAACACCCTGTCTACTCCGCAACCTGCGCGCAAAGAACTGCATAACAGGCAACATCTCCTCGCGGCTCGACGGCATCCCATCCCCCTTCCTAGCATACCTGCTCACCTCAACGAACTCAAAGACCTGCTTCGTCCTACGCACCGCCTCATCCGAAACCGCCACCGAATCCCTCCCAGCAACCAGCAACACCGGCGACCGATTCTTATCCCCAACCCTAGATCCCGACAAAGGATACGGGGCTCCGATAGAGATAACTCCAGAGAGAGCACCGACCTCACCACTACCGACATTACCATTTCCCTTCAACCCGATCTCCCGCGCAATAGCCAGCGCAGCCATCCCGCCCTGCCCGAAACCCAGCACCATAATCTCGCGCAGCGCGTACCCGCATTTCTGCACGAGCGTGCCGCGCACAACGTCTGACATGAGAATTCTCGTGCTGCGCGTCAGGCCGGCGTCCATATCTAGTGCGCCGGTCGCGGAGTCGAATGAGACATCATCGCCCCAGTGGAAGCCGCCCAGGTCAAATGGGAGTGGGGCTGTGCCTTGGACTGTGACGATGGTGGTTTCGGGGAGGCGGATGGCTTCGGCGAATTTTGTGAATGACGCGGCTGTGTCGCCGAGGCCGTGGAGTAGGAGAAGGATGTTTGGGGCTGGGGATGCGGATTGGGAGGGGGAGGGTGGTGCGGGTGTGACAGTGACGGTGAGTTCGGACGGGAAGTCGGAGGGGGTGGGGGTTTTGGTGGGCATTTCGAATTGAGGTGAGTCAAGTTGAGTTGAATTGAAGTGGCTTTGATTGGAGCTTGCGGAGCTTGGAGCTTGGAATTCGGAGAATGGCGTGCAGTGTGGCTGTGTCGGTAGATGTGGCGTAGAGCTCAGCCCTGGAAGGTGGTCATTGCCGGGACACGGCGCGGAGTACTCCGTACAATGTACAATGCCAAGGACACTATGATGCTCAAGGATGCATTTACGGAGCAAGGGTCTCACATTAATTTGGAGACAAATTGACCTTCAGACGGTGTGTGGTAATGGTATTGTGATTGCCTGGTGTTGATCAACACTGATATTGAGATGTTCAATCGTTTGATGAGGAGAAAGAGACCTTGGCTATTGCCTTCGCATTATGCGTCATGTTCTACTTGGGTACGGAGTAGTGTAAGGATCTGACACATTGTGTTGCATCTAAAGAGCTAAGTCAATACCCGTAGTACGGAGTAAACAGTGGTTGTCCCTCATAAATTGTATATCTCTACTCCGTACAACATGCACATATCCCGGGATTCATCTAGGCAATCATGTGCCGACTGACATCATGACAATTATGCATATGCATATTTACTCCGTAGGCAGATCTGCAATCGATCAAAGTTGTGCTAATTTAGTCCAAGTGTGGCTTGAGGTCTAATGGTCTAGTACGTAATGAGTTTAAGGTGCCCGGTGAGCCCACTCGTATTCTATCGGACAGATTTGACTCCATTTATCAATACACATAGCGCAATCCTTAATATATCCCATACAAAGTCACTACTCAAGAGGAGGTAATTGGAGGTGTTATACCCGACATTCCACTGTTCACGCCACTTTTCTCGTGGCTAGTGTTGCCGAGACTTATAAGGCGACGACAAGCCTCGGAGGACAGGCTTGGCTCGGCAAAACCAGGGTGATCAGTTTCTAACAACGTAATGCGTACCGTATAATTGACAGACAATGGAGCTAGTATCATCTGTGTCATCTTCTTATTTGTCCATTCATAGCGGAGTAGGGCTGAGGGGACCCATTCGGGTCCATTTAGGTCCTTTCAGATCGGCGCGCTATTGGACGTCGGTGGGACACGTACTTGTAACGCCAAGAGCGATAGTAGAACATCGTACTGTATGTTTAAGGTGTTAGAAAATACACCGCGGAAATCAAGATGCGTAGTACAAAATACATAGTGTAATGCGATGCTAGACGTGCGTTGTTGAGTTGGACGGTTGGACATGCATGTAGAATATCTCTCAGGGCAACCCCTCAACCAAACATCGGTCCTGGGGACCAAAAGGTGGCTCAGCTGTGATTTGGTAAAAGCTAAAACAACTCCTCGCGGGGATCATGGTTGAAAGTCATCCGGCACTGGTGGTCCTCCAATGAAGTCGTAGACTAGCAACGCGGTGTGGCCAATGAATCCACAGCTCCCAATGAAGTTGCCTCCCCATCGCCCGAAATACCCGACCAGAACAACTACAATGTCAACATCTGCTACTTTCACTAGCCACAGGTCAATACTTCTAGAGGTGTGTCTGATTCGTGTGCTCGAGGGGGTGTCGTGGCTCCATCCTCTGACATATCTATAACGTACGACGTACTCCGTACATATGTTGTAGGAAGCAGCTCAGCCACTATTCTCGTAGATCGGATGGTGGGGCAACTCGAGCTGAAACAGAGGGGAGAAAGCTACTTCCGAATCTTAGTACAACGTAGACTACGTAGCCCTTCTAGATTATTCCTCCTCTTGCATGGGTATAAGATCCCCTCATTCCCCCACTACGTTGTACTCTTCTTTTCTTCCATCACTATACAACCCTTTTCTCACATCCCTCCTTTCATCTATACATATTCACAATGGCTTGGGGCTGGGGTAAGTTCAACTTCCCTTTGAGAGGCATCTAGACCTTGCTGCTTGCATGCACTAGGGCCCGACCCGACCTGCATAGCCGGCGATATCCCAACACCCCTCCATTGGCCATCAAACGAAAACCATGCTAACGCTAAGCTAGACGAATCCGAGAGAGCGCACCAGGAGGTGTACAACGGTGAGCAGCACCACGAGGGCAAGTTCTCTCACGAGTTCGCTGCCGGTGCCGCTTCCTTTGCCGGCATGAAGGCCTACGAGGACCACCAGCGCAAGGAGGGTACGTGAAACACAGCATTTCATTCCCAATATAATCTCCCTAGGAAAATATTTCTGACTTGAATTTGTACACATAGGCAAGCCCGTCAGCCACGCCTTCGCCAAGGAGCTCCTCGCTGGCATCGTCGGCGGCGAGGTCGACAAGCTCGCCGAGAGCAAGGGTATGGACTGGTTTGACCGTGAGAAGGCCAAGCACCACGCCAAGAAGAACGCCGAGCACATGTACGAGGAGCGTTACGAGCGTGGCAACTACTAAGCCACTCGTCTCCACGATAGCAATGGATGAATGATGATACTTGTTTTATGAACACCCTGCGGTCGTATGTAGTGAGAGCGAGAGATGTGAGCTATCAAAAAATTTGAACGTCTCAACCTCGTACCTGGAAAGAGCGGTGAAGTAAGGCGTCCAATGTAATCCAAGATAGATATCGAAATCCACATCCCGAGGTCGTTTGTATGTATGATGCACGAGCTTGCATGGCATACAACATAGTTCCGATAGACATACGTAGGGCGACGTACGTCTACCTACGTCTTAAAGACACTCGGTCCGACGGTAAATATGCGCCAAGCTTTCAAAGGGATGCCGGGGCTTTATTTGAGCCAGTCATCACCATGAGAACCCGCCGACCGCATTCCGACTACATTCCAATGCTGTCGTGCTTAGATAGGAGACCAGTCGTTGGGTCAATCGCCAATGAATTGAGGTCCGTCTTGGATATTTTGTTTTTGTTCTCGATAGGAATTGATAGACCACTGCAACATTGAATAGTGGAGAAGGCCTGGAGTATGAAAGAAGTGAGGATATTCGCAAGTCTTGGATTCCCCAATCTTCAGGAATCTGGCCTTGTGGGTCTGAGGGTCCAGTCCTAGCCAATCAGAATACAAGGCTGACCAATAGTGGACTTGTAGCCTGACAATCTAGGCGCCAAAAGTTGATGAGCTCATACACGTGCCAAAAGTATAGGTTCAGCTACAGAGTTTGCGCGGTTGCAGATTTTCTGGGGAGATTCTCGAGTCTTAGTATATCGGATTGGAATTTCTATTTTGTTTCCTTCGAGGTTTTTCTTTCCGATACCATTCGTCCTCCCCTATCTCTTCTCAGGAGTGGCGGCTTTAGGCTTTGGTTTACTTTCGCACAAGCTTTCGACCCCTCTCACTTGTGTGAGATTTGATGTTTGGATCAGAGCAGGCACTCCCAGGTCTTAAACCGTATGCAATGACGGTGGTTAGTTGGTCAGGATGAAATTTGCCAAGTTTGTGATCCCCGTGACAGTGTGCGACATTCCAGTGGCTGACTCAATCCACAGAGAGCTGGAACAGGAACTTGTTCCTGAGTGGCGGGCAAAGTATCTCGACTACAAGGTTGGTCGCTGTCACCAGATTTGATGTATTACAACCGTACTTACCTGGGCGTACTCTTTAGACCGGCAAAAAGAAAGTCAAAGCCATCACTCGGGCCCTCCAGAAGGCAAACCGCAGTCCCCATGTCCAATCCAATCGATATCCCACCTCCACCCCGCAAGGTCGCGGCGCAGCCCAATCTGCTCTCACACCCTCCAATACCGATAAACAGCTCGATGCAGGAGAGTACAATAGCCCATCGACGCCACAGCGAGGTGGTGCCAACCCGCCATCAACCGCACGATCCACGCCGGTACCCAGAACTGAGCGACAACCGCTTCGCACGCCCGGATCGCGGTTCTCCGAAAATGTTGGTAGTTATGGAAGTATAATTGCAACGCCGCCACAGCAACACCATACCGCAGGCTCGGACGTGGCCTCCTTTGAACTTCCGGACCCAGCACTTGACCCAGATGAGGACTATATGCCGCACGACGACACTGCAGACAAACCCAGGAACCTTCGGACACCTTCGCCCGTCATGGATCGCCGCAGCCTGACGAACGTTTCACCCTCTCACCCTATCTCAGAGCCGTTGCCGGCCCAGAGGCCCCAATTGGACCAACGTGCGAGTTATCAAAGTCAGATTGGCGACACGTTGGCAAAGGTGCCATCGGGCAACCGGACATCACAGCTTCTGCGGCGCGTATTCACGGCAGAGGGCGAGCCTGGCGGGAGGCGATCACAGTTTGATATTGGCGCTGGCGCCGAGCTTGATAAACGGCAGGACGAGTTCTTCGAGTTCTTGGATAGCGAGTTGAACAAGATCGATGCGTTTTATGTGATGAAAGAACAGGAGGCCACCGAAAAACTGCGGGTGCTTCGCCAGCAGTTACATATAATGCGAGACCAGCGCATCCAAGAGGTGCTAGCTGTTAAGAAAGCCATTAAATCTGACGACTCGGATACACAGCAACGGCCAAATGGATTCGCAAAAATCAAGAGTGCGCGGATCAAGGATACATTGGCGGGAAAGAATCGTTTTGGCAAGAACACGGAAGCACTGGCCCAGATGGCGACTCCTGGCATGCAACCCCAAGACCGAGAGTTCATTGCCAACCGGAGAGACTTTATGCGGCGGCAGGATCCACAAAGTCAAGAAGTGCCCTATCGCTCCGCTAAGCGGAAGCTGAAGCATGCGTTGCAGGAGTTCTACCGCGGGGTGGAACTTCTCAAGGGATATGCTTATTTGAACCGAACGGCCTTCCGGAAGATCAATAAGAAATACGACAAAGCGGTCAACGCCCGCCCACCGCTCCGGTACATGTCCGAAAAGGTCAACAAAGCTTCATTTGTCCAGAGTGAAGTGATTGAAAGCTTGATGGTAGCGGTCGAAGACTTGTATTCCCGTTACTTTGAGCGTGGTAATCGCAAAATCGCCGTCTCCAAACTTCGCCATACAATCAACAAATCTGGCGATTACTCCCCGAATACTTTCCGCTCCGGTCTCTTGTTGATGGGTGGAACTCTGTTTTCCATCAAGGCCCTAGTCGATGCTTCGTCAAACCTCCGCTCGGGTGAGGCCGCTGAACAAGTTCGGACCAGTTATCTGCTCCAGGTAAGATTTTCGCTTTTTCATCTATTCTGTAGCCTCATTAACCAATCGAGCAGATATACGGCGGATATTTCCTCATCGTGTTCCATGTCTTGCTCTTCTGCTTGGATTGTATGATCTGGACAAAGTCGAAGATCAATCATGCTTTCGTCTTCGAATACGATAGCAGACACACCTTGGAGTGGCGTCAGTTGCTGGAGGTATGTTCTATCTCGCGTTACTAGCTTTGATTATTCATCCTAACAACTATAGATCCCTTCTTTCTTCCTTTTCTTGATGGGCCTATTCATGTGGCTCAACTTCTCATGGTACAACCACATGTATATCTATTGGCCTGTGGTCCTGATTGTCTTGACGATCATCATTGTTTTCTTGCCGGCCCGTGTTCTTTACCACAGGAGCCGCAAGTGGTTCGCTTTTTCCAATGTGAGTTCATAAAACATCATACCACTGTCAATTAGCGCATCTAACCGATCTAGTGGCGTCTTTTGCTTGCCGGAATATATCCAGTCGAGTTTCGTGATTTCTTCCTCGGCGATATGTACTGTTCTCAGACATATGCTATGGGGAACATCGAGCTCTTCTTTTGTCTATATGCCTCGTACTGGGACTACCCTCCCAAGTGCAACTCCTCCCACTCTCGACTCTTGGGCTTCTTCCAATGTCTTCCCTCTGTCTGGCGAGCCTTCCAATGTATTCGCCGATACCTGGACACGAAGAACGCATTCCCCCATCTCCTGAATTTGGGAAAGTATATATTTGGCGTCCTCTACTATGCCACTCTCAGCATGTACCGCATAGACCTCAAAACACGGTTCCAAGCCGCGTTCATCACCTTCGCCCTCCTTAACGCCGTTTACGCTTCAGTATGGGACCTAATCATGGACTGGAGTTTGGGTAATCCATACGCAAAGAACCCAATGCTCCGTGAAGTCCTCGCCTTCCGTCGCGTATGGGTATACTACGCCGCAATGCTACTAGACGTGGTCATCCGTTTCAACTGGATCCTCTACGCAGTATTTATCAGAAATATACAGCAGTCCGCCCTGCTCAGCTTCATGGTCGCCTTTTCAGAAGTCTGCCGTCGTGGCGTCTGGTCCATCTTCCGCGTCGAAAACGAGCACTGCACAAATGTCCTCCTCTTCCGTGCTTCCCGTGATGTCCCTCTCCCCTACGACGTCCCCTCACCACCCGCACCTCCACTCGACGGCTCAGCAGAAGACGTCCAACTTCAAGAACAGCAGCACGCCTCAACACCCTTCATGTCTCCCGGCGATGTCGAGCACGGCACCCCATCCATGTCCAGCATGCGCGCCCGCAACCGCCGTCCCTCGGTTGGTATCAGCCGGGTCGGCACTATCATGGCCTCAGCCCACGCGCAGGATTTCGAGCGAAGACGTCTGCCAAATTACATGTCTAGCACGAGTGTTGGGCGGGATTTGGCGCATGGCGCGGACGATAGCACGGACGAAGATGACGAGGCGGATCTGAGCACCGATGAGGATTCGGGGTCGAGGCCGGTTTCAGAGCGCAGGGACACGATGGGTCGGATTGTTGAGTAGGTTTTCAAAGAGGTCGGCTGTGCTAATTGCCTATCGGTGCCAATGACTAGGGGGGGGGGGGGGGGG
>NW_015971302.1:0-1522 GCF_000769745.1 Penicillium expansum
CTACTCTTTATAATATAGATATAGATAACCTTAGCTATTTTATACCCTTTTCTTAAGTTCTAACCCTATCTAATAGCTAGCTTATAATTAAGCCTTTTAATATTATTAATACTAACTTCCTTTAGCCCTCTAACCTTCTACTAATTCTATACTTTCTTACTTATATTAGCCCTAATTAGAGAAAGGTATATATATTTTATAATAATATAGTATATAAAGAATAGGTTAAGTAATAGCTATAAACTAACTATAGGTAGAAAAGTAAGATTTCCTAGGATTTAAATTATAATTTAAATATATAGAGTAACTTTAACTAAATTACCTATACTAAAGATAGTATACTAAAGGTAATATATAAATACTATTTAAAGATCCTAAAGTATCTTTATTCTCTATTACTTAATAGAAAGGGCTATTATAGTATATTAATAATATTAAAGTATTTAAAGATAGTAGGCTGTTATAAAGCTTAATAAGGAGGGAAAGGAGAAATTACCTAGTTCCTTTAAAAAGTAGTATCTCTTTACCTCTTTATTTAGCTATCTGATTTCCTTAATACTCTTAGATATATAGGATTATAGCTTACTAAAGGCTCTTTTTTTATAATTAGTATAGGAAGAGTATTTTCTCTAATTTCTTACTCTTAATTAACTTCTATTCTACCTTATTAAATATCTAATATTTTATAAGCTATTCTAATTAGCCTACTCTATACTATCTCTCCCTTTAATACCCTCTACTACTATAATATATTATTATTTATATAATATAATTATAGAATAATAGAAATCTATCCTTTAAATACTATCTAATAATATAAAAATCTCGATTATATTAGATTACTAGACTTCTCTATATAACTAGGTATTTATAGCTATTACTAGCTATTTTATTAATAGTAACTAGGTATACTAAGAAGTTCTACTTAGATTTAAACCACTTTATAGCTCCTATATTAGTTTAAATCTAAGTAGTATATTTCTTAAAACTCTAGTTAAGTATAAGATCTAGGATTAGGTATTTAGAGTTATAACTAATAATATAACTAATAATAAGATAATAGTTAAAGCTATTTAGTAGGCGCTCTCTAGTAATATAATAGTAATCTAAATACCCTATCTTACCTATATTATCTAGCTTTATTTAAACTAGCTTTTTAATTATTTAAAGGCTATCCTTTTAAATAAAAATATAAAAATAAAGTAGATTAACTAGAAGTTATCTATAGTAAAAGTAAATACTTAGTACTAGATATAAAGGATCTTATATACTTTAAATAAGGTCTATTATCTTACTATATATATCTATATAAGTCTATAATATTAGGTAGCCTTTCTCTAACTTTAAGAAAAGGGATCCTAGCTTATTCTAATCTAGGATATAAGGACTTAGTAGAATTCTACTTTCTTAATACTTTATTATATAAAGAGACTATATAGTTTCTTCTAGCCCTTCTATAAGAAGTATAACTATAAAAAGATATTACTTAATACTTAAGAATAGTATTAAATTAACTATCTTT